>NW_013530391.1:3419270-3440559 GCF_000836235.2 Papilio xuthus
GGGAAACTTCGTAGATACCCTGCCTTTCGGGGGAAAGACAGGGTTATGTGAGATTCTTACTCACTAAAACTCCCTCGGTGGTCAACCTCAAGTGCGACTGCGAGGGTCCCGGGATCTCCAAAGGAACGCATCGGAACCCTCTGCTGCACTGGGCTTCTGCACGACTCCAGGAAAATACTTCCTCGTGCCTTCGCAAGATTCGGCAACATTGGACCACGCAATGTTCACGTCTTCTCGGGATTGCTTTCATTGGCGATCAGGGCCCCCACCCAAGAATAGTAGTCCTAGTATTCGTGTTTTATAAAATATTTGGCTTGACATTTTAGGGAGATCTTACAGGAGACTGATATAGATCTTTTTTTCAATATATCTGATTAATCCAATACTACAGATATTTTTTTCATTTTTCTTTCTTTCATCTTTCTTATCGAACCTATCTGTTTGTAAAACTTTTCTGCAATTTCAATTATTGTTGTAAATGTGAGAACGTAAGTCTTTAAGTCATTAAAGCTAAGAGACATAAATAATTTTCCTCGGTTTAAATCCTAGATTTCTGAAGCCTATCTTCCAAAGTATAAAGGAAAGGCTAAGTAATTTTATAGTGTACTTCTTACTTATAATAAAATGCGAATATTTAGATGGATGGATGTTTGTTTGAAGGTATCTCTGGAACGGCTCAACGGATGTTGATGAAATTTAGCAAAGATATATAACATAGTCTGGAAAAACACAAAGGCTACTCATTCATTTTTTTAATTACGCGTGAACGTAATCATGTGGGACAGGTAGTAAGCTATTTTTATTTCTAATACAGTAAGACAAATAGAAATATCTCCATGAGCTTGCGATTTAAAGAGTTGTCTGCTATAAAAGTTAACTATCAGTTTGTGTTTGCTCACAGCACGTCCGCCTCGCGGGACGTTTGCTGTTTGTGACTGCATACGACTGAACTTTAGTTTTCTTTGAAATAAAACAGTTTCAAGTTTTCTTAAAAATTGAATACGAAATGGAAAATTTTTGAAAATTATTGTCGTATTACTCTTTTATGCAGCCGGTTGATCTTGTCATAGAAGAGTTTAACAAATACAAATTCTCTTGTATTTGTGTATATTCAAAATACTTGGTTTATTTATATCGTATTTACTAGTTTTCCTTTTTTTATTGAGTACTAAAATAAAATTAAAATATTATTGTATAAATTGAAAACAATAACACGACAACTAATATCTATTTATTACGTTATTAATCCTCATAACAAAACTATCAACATATTTACAATAATTATTTCATAATTACTATTCGTTTTTACATCTCGTTGTCTTCGACTTCCCGCGCGATTTTTGTTTTTTTTTTCACTTATTTTTTTTTCTACAGCAAAAAGGTCTTTACAGCCAGTATGCCACCTCTTTGGCAGAATACAAACTCTTTGTCTACTAACAACATAGGATACACAATTCCTCACTCAAAAATTATTAAGATTAATATTACATTTAGCATTGTTACTAATTTTTTCACCAAGAAACACGCTTTTATAATGAGAAAATAATGACGTATTAAGATTTTAACAATGTTACATATATAAAGATTAATCAGGATTACTTTTGATGTTAAATAGCTTACAATGGAAATACAACTAAGACCGTTATTGTAAAGCGGAAGCACTCCGCCTACAAACTCCTTAAAACAATTTCCTACTATGTAAGTTCAACAAAGAGTTTGTCGTTTGTTCGCATCACGTATGTCCCTCGGGTTATTTACCGTGACTTACTCTTAAAGTGAATTTACAAGAGTTTGCCTTAACAAAATATCGCGTCTCAAGTGCTACGGTAAAACGGTTTATAATAGAGACGATTTATACTACATTATAACCAAAAACATTGACCATATTATAATCATTTATGTATTTCTATTTTATTTGTATATCTTTGGTTATTATTACCATACGCAACATAAGAGAATTGTTGATGCGTTGCCGGCCTTTAACGGTGTGCGCTCTTTAGTACATAAGAACACAGAGAAAAATAATTACTTTTTTTTTTCAAACTGTACAATATTAATACCAAATTTGAAATAAAAATGTAAATAAAACGGTAAAAAAAACTGATATGTATTTGGTTATAAGCCTGAAGCGTTTAATCACGGGATGGAAAGCGGAGGAGAAAAATTCGCGTAAAAATAATCCCAAAATCCGATTTGATTCTGCAAAGCAATTAAATATTTAAAAGAATGGAACTAAAACTTTATTCAGTTACCCCCCATCAGAAACTCCGCTATAGAGATTTATTATTCAAATGAAATGCATTGAAATACTGGCAGCAGTCCCATCGGGCGCATTTTATACTAGAAACGTTGAGAAATAGCGCCTACAGGCGTTTTAATATTTCAGCTTTCATTTCATGTGGCATAACACTAAATCTCGCGCTTTTTAACATTACCTAACGAAAAAATGCTTTATTATTTCATACCATGATCGCAGTTTTCTATCGCCAATGGCCGTTGTAGACAAAGTAAGTTGAGTTAAACACTAAAGAACATTGTTCGGCTTCTGAAAGATAAGTCAAACTATTATTAATATGTCTGTGCCTTTTTCGATCGCAATTTAAAAACAAATAATCAGTTCACCCAAATCATCGATTAGCTTTATTCATAAATAACAATTATAAGTTGAATGTAATTTAAATTTAATCGATCTTATATGAGTTGTTTTTATTTCGTTTGTCAGTATTAACATTGACCTTGACTTAGACAAAAAATAACTTTTAACTTTAGCTAAGGCCGACGTCACGTATCTAATTAGGCGTTTGATTAAGCAAGTTCGTCCAACTGGGATGGAATCCTCATGCGTTGGGAGTTATTGCTATAGAAAGACGTGACTACATACATTGACACGTAAACTCTAGCTCCGTGGGGATAATCATGACATTCTGACCGAAAATGTCATCAACATAAAACAGTATAATTTTAATATTTAAACAAGCACGACTTCTAGAATTATATTCATCATTTTAATGACTTGGCCCCAAGTTTATTTCAAATATAACGGTTCGCATACATACAAGCCCACAAATGACATAACATTTGCTGCATTATTTAATTTTTACAAACTTTTACTTTATTATTTTAATAAACAATAAAACCACAAATTATTGTAACAATTTATATTTAGTGGTTATTCTATCTTCATAAAAGAATAAATTTGTTTTGTTTGGATATCCATTTCTCGATTAAATATTTATTATTCAAAGGAAACGCATCGTAATGCTCACAGACGGGAAAAAGGACGTAGCATTTCGTACTAGTAACGCCGAGTATACCCAGTGGCCTTTTAATATTTTAAACATCGTTTCATATAGCTAAACAGTTTTAATCCTTTTGTTTTAAATATTTTACAACAACGAGTTTCGGTTAAAGCGAAATGAATAGTAATTTCACGAAGTAGTCTTCTGACCTGTTTACCTCATTGTTCTGTGAATATTCAGGCTTTTGTAATATCTATAAAGATTTTGGTTCTACTTGTTTTTGTTATTGTTTATTGTTACCATTGTATAACGGAACTTTCAGAATAATATTTTTCACCAATCAATTTGATGTTATACTGTAACGTCTATACAAAATGACAGAATCTTCTTCCCAATTTAAATAATGGTTGACCCACTTTTTTATATTTGAAATATTTAATCTATATTAATTGGTCGCTGTTTTTATTAATTTTAGCTAAAGATTAACACCAGTTTGATGTAATTATAGCTGATGAAATTCAATGGAAACATAATCATGAATACTAAGAATAAAGTTATTTTCTTCAACCAAGCCATCTGAAACAAAGCTACATATTGTTTTGAGGTTATATTGGTAATTAAATTGAAAATAAAGTAATTTAATACAATGCATTTTAGTAAAATAAAATTCAGCGAAACCAAAGGTGATGCTGATTCTGGGATCTGGAAATTAATGTCCGTGACATTATTTGGGAGATTGTATTCAGTACACCTGCTGCCTAGAAAAGGTTTAGTTAATATTTAAAATATACGTTTTGTTTAGAGTGGTAATTACCTTCTCATTCATTTAAAAATAAAAAGTTTGAAGTTTCAAAACAATTAAAAAAGGAATACGAAATTAGTTTCATTCCATTGAAATGATCCAATTATTTTAGTATTATGAGACGAGATGTAGTAATTGTATTGTTTAAACCTTTAAGACCTTAATATATAAATACACACACACACACACACGTAAAGTTAGTGTAAATTTATGTGTCAGCATCGACTAGTTATAAGCTTTTATTTTAAACCATATCGTTTCAAATTCAGTTGTTGTTGCAAACATGCTTATTAGAAAAATGTAAAGGAAAAAGTTATAAAGAAACAAAAGGAATGTTTAGTAGTATAATAGTTAAGGTTATTGTATCTTAAACAATTGAGTATCGGAACGTTTGTTCAGTACAATGACGCTGCACGTGGGAGCGTTGTTTTTCGATGGTATCCAATGTCGCCATTCTGAATGTTAATAGTTTACAAGTGAGTTTAACTTTAAGTGTCCACTGATGAAACATTTTCATAAAATATCTTAAGCGAGCTTAAAAGCTGGCAACGCATCTTCAGTTCCTCAAGTGTCACAGATGTCCATAGGTGCCGATTCTCTTAAAAAAACATGTCATCCCTCATACTCTCTTTGGAATAAAAGATATAACAATATACTTTTCTATAATTATTTATGTTAATGAAAATTAAAAATTCAAATACTAAATGTCGATTCGTATTATATACTTACACCAGTTTTTATTTCTATTAAATAAGAATTTATTAAATAGAGTCCTATGTTTTTAATTAAGTTTTTTTTTATTTAAAACTCGAATTTCCCTTGATGTCTAATTTGAATTACTATTTTATGTCAATTTAGATAACGTGTCAGTAAATAAAACATAAGTCCAGCTATTATAAATAATGTATTGATCGAACAATACATAAAGTTACAGGAAAAATCTCTATGTTATATTTTAAAATAAAAATATACATTGCAAATGCTTGCCTATTATGTACTATAGCTTGGTACATTGTAAGGGCCATTAGGATTTTTTATTCAAAAGCAATGCATTGAAATACCGACAACGGTCGTCGGCTTTGCCTTTTATATCGAAATTATTCATTGTAACTACCCCCTAGCTACTCGTATATACAAATGTACGTGTTTTGATTTTTTTTTATGATTTGTAGAAATCGCTCAGTCGTTAGTGACTTGAAGAATACTTTCGTGTGTTTAAACTCTTACGTGTATTTATGTGAATTTATTTTAGTACAGTACATTAGTTTGAGCAAGAATTTGCATCATGTTTTACCAAATTTTACCTAAATCGTAGAAAACTAAAACTTTTTTAAAATTTTGAAGACAGGCGTGAAGTGGAAGCAATTCCGCGTTTCGTCTGATGAGTTTGCGTCCCGGAGGATTAATTTAGTCCTCTTTCCCTTTTCACCCTTTTTCTTATAAGGAAAGAAAGGGAAGGGAATTTGACTTTCCGGATGAGAGGATGCATGGGAACGGAAAATATTTTCTTTCTGTGCATCCTCTCCTCCGTCGATTAAAGGTAGGCAACGCATATGCAATTGCGTGTGTCTATGGGCAACGGTCACTTCGCTTTTTCAGCGATTTCAGGTGGCCCCTTGCTCGTTTGCCACCTTATGATATATTAGAAAATTTGATATAAGCACTGGCACAAATTAAAATGAAAGGAAAAGGAAAATTGTTGTAATTAAAAGAAAAGTTTACTATTTAAATGGCGGTGAGCATTAAGTTCGAATTAGTTTTTTTTCAACGAGTACAAGGAAACCGTAAAATAAGCGTTTCAAATATGGAAAGTGCGCTTGAAATTGAGGTTGAATTATTAAAGTGGTTGGAGACATTACTATTTAACTAGTACTAGCAGTTGCCCGCGATTTCGGCCGTGCGGAATTAGAAAAATCTAGTAATAAATATAGTCTATAGTGCCATAGGATAGTGTAGCTTTCTACGAATGAAAGAACTTTACCAAATGGCTCTAACAAACAAACAAATCTTTTCTCTTTATATTATTAGTACCTATACTTAGATGTAAATAAATGCAAAGAATAGAAAGTAAGATTTATTTGTTGTTGGAATTAAGTTTTAAATCACAAATGGGTCGATTTGTCCGTTGCAATACCACGACCACAGAGAAGGCAAGCGTCAAGTGGAAGTTATTACGCTTTTCGTCTTATGAGCGTGCGATCCGGAAGTCTGATTTTAGTGAGAAATAGATTTGATGCATAGGAATATTCTTGAGGTACTTGTTTGCTACCTCGTTTGTAACGGAGAAATGTTACAAACGAGGATCTGTTATGGACAAAATCTTTTTACAGGCCAGAGGCAGGTCATTACCCAAACTCGTAGGTTTTCTCTATTATATTTGGAATACTAATAAAAAAATGTATAGAGTTATTGAAACACATTTCGTATAACATGGCGACGTATAAATGATACAATTTAATCATGAAATGTAATAAAAATCAGGGGAAAGAAAATTGGATTTACATTCGGGTCCCCTCATCGAACCCTCCTCCGTTAAGATTTATTATTTAGCGCGAATGCAAAAAATACTGTACACGATCTCTTGTATTTCCTACGTATTTTGAATATCGTAACATTAGAATAAAGGAGAAAAAAACAAACGAAATGTATTTTTCTATTATTACAAAATAGCTGTCGCTTGCGACACCGTCCGCGCGTATTTAAAAAAAAAACTTAATTAGTAGCCTACGTGTTTTTCCAGAGTATGTTATATCTATCTGATTCTTATATTTGTTTTCTATTTTAATGGCTTTACGAAATAGTTTTTATATAATATAAATATTAACAGGTAATCATATGTATATTTATGTATATTCACACCATACATATACGTCTCTCTCTGTAACGGTAACACTTTTTTATTTCATTTTATGAAAAGAATGTGTCGGGGATTCCGCACATCAAATATCAGAAAGCAATTCGTTTGAATAGCGTCGGCCGCTCCCTTATTGCTACACCAACACACATAAGTTTGTCGTCTTAAAGGAATACAAGTAAATCCGAGGATCATCCAACGTAGCGAGTAACACATTTAAATAACAGTTAATGTCACATCTAATGTCTTTGATATTAAATAGAAACTGTTGTTTTATATACGTTTCAGCATAGCTTTGTAACCTATGTTCGTTCTAGTATCACCTTCTAAAATTTAAGTGATCGATTTGGAATGCTGAGATGTCATTATGTTAGTGTTCTTCCCCAGAGTCTTACAAAGTCCGTTGGGTTTTAATTTTATAACAAACTAGCTGTCTAGTACTAGAAACTTATGTATTCTTCCAGACTCTTCTACATCTATGCCGAATTTCAGTGATATTCATGCAGCAATTCTGGAGATACTTTTTAACAAACATTCATTTAACCATTCGCATTTATAATATTAGTAAGATTATAAGATATAACATTTATATGATTCCTTTAATTCAAATTTACACAAGTAACATTAATCAGAACTCGAGTCAAAGCTCCTGTATAAAAGTGCGTGGGCCAAATGCTTTGCCATTTCCCGGGGAACTGTTTAGTGCTCTATCAACTTTCCACTCCATAAACGTCCCCAGGGCCGCATCGATAGCTATCACAGATTTCACAGAATTTGCATTTTATAATTAAAGAATTACATTCCGTCCTTTAAGAAGGTCTCGTCTTACAAATGGAAACAGTTTATTTATATTGCCAAGTCAAGTTCTGAATTCTTATATTGGTCCCTTTGAGTTTAGGGTATTCAATTTTATACTCTGAACTCTTTTATTTCTTTTAATATAAATATTAAGTATATTAGTAAATTAATCAAGAGGCCATTGACACTATCTCATAATTACATGAATTAAAGAAAAAAAAACAGTTTGTTCTTATCTATTTAATAATCAATACCAATATTTTGTTAAGAGATAAGATGTTTTTTGTATTTGTTGTTTGTATTAAAGGCTCCTAAACTAAACCGATTTGAAAAAAATCATTCGCTATTGTGAAGCTACACTATCTTCGTGTAACATAAGCTTTTGTATTTTTTTTATCCTACACAGACGTAGCCGTGTGCAACTGCTATGCAATATAAAGTGAACAAAACATTTAATTAACTGCTACCCTTTTAACTCGAAGGAATTAAATGAATTCAATAATGTAAACCGTTTCAAAGCATTTAAGTATAATTTATGAGGTATCAACTGGAAGGGTGAATGGGGTGATATCTTAAAACCACTGGGGGTTTGTGCTCGTTGATACGACGAGGACAAGGGGACGAGCTTTTTGAATGGCCTCGCATAATATTGACTTCGTGATACTATAAAGAGACTAAGAATTAAGTTGATTCGTTTCTAAAAATGATTTATTAATAAATAATTTATACACGGTGGTTTTATTTTAATTATAAGTCAGATTTTGATATTTAATCTCTTTATCTATTAGCATAAATTAAATAAAAAAAGTTTTTAAAATGTGTGTGTACATTTCAAAAACATACATACACACACAAATAATACACACACGCACACCCACGCGCAGAAACCCTTTTTTATTTTGTTGCATATAGAAATACGACATGACTTAAAGTTAACTGTCCTATAAACAGTTTTACAGTATGTAAAAAATACGCTTCTTCTAATACGAAAATCAAGTATCAGTATTAATAAAGAAGTTCTTGGTAAAAAATATTGTGTATCGCATGATATTTACTTAGTCATGAAACAAGTTATGAACTCATATGCAAACTTTAGCCAACTCTTCAAGTCACTCCATCAATCTACCTAATTAAAAAGCCAAAGAAATTCAGCCTTCAAACTTAGTTAACTTGTCAACATGTGCTTCCAAACTTTATTTAAACGACTTCACGCAAACATGTAATCACTAGTTAGACGTATTCTGACACACGCGTATACTGTCAGACCTTGATAATAAATGTCAAAATCGGTTGACAGAGCCGCGGGTTGTATTTGTTAAGGAAGGTTACGAGAGGAAAGTTGCATTGCGCAGGCGCGTTTATCACTGCAGCTTGGCAGAGCCTCCGAAACATGTTGTGGGAGCTAGTCTACTGTCAGTCGATAGGTAGCCGTCGACGGAGAAAGACGTGCGACCTTCTCGCGACCCGAACTATCGGATACGAAATACGATCGACGTATCGTGTTACGTTAAATGAAAATAGACTGGCCGTTGTAAAAATTATTTAAGTTTTAATTTTAATATAAATATGTAAATAATTTCTTTTAATATTTAAATGTGTAATAAAAATAAGAAAATGATTTAGAGCATGACCTTGTCAGAAGTGGCACTATGTGGGTAAGTAGGGTTCTTTCATTTAAATGTAGAGTAAAGATTTCTCCATAACCTTACTATGACAATAAAACCGAAACTCATGTCTTGAAAATTAGTTGGAAACTTTTATTTGCAATGTATTTAGTTTTTTTTAAAAATAAAATTATGCAATTGTTACGTCAATAACAATCAATATCTTTGGAACATCCTAACAAGATCGACATATATGTTTATAAGCACATTTTTATGTCTACTTCTACTTAAGATAAGTATTTACGAAAATTACAAGATATGTTCAACGTGAAACAGGTGGAAGATGTACATTTATATTATTTTCATTAACACTATATTTCATACATATTATACATATATAAATAATGTAATCAAGTATCGATGTGTTAAGAATCATGAGTTTCATTGTTATTTTAGTTTACAGCGTAGATAGTTATCATCCTATGTATGTTTTTATTTCCCATTAATAGACTTGTCTTGAATGTCTTTGCCTTTCTTAAGCACAACTGAGTTTAACCATATAACACATATGAAGAATTCTTATTTAATCACACTTCATAAAATCATTCAAACCATTTTAGCTAAAGTCTCACGATAGACAAACATACAAACTCACATTCGTTTCAAATTTGAAAATAACATAACCCTCTTATCAGTCAGGCAAAAAATTGTGTAGCCATCAAACATAACCTTGACGAGATAGTCCAAACATATGAACATAGAAGAGATATATTTCTCTACGTTTTTGCAGTGGAATTTCTTATATCATCCCTTTTGAGTTAGTATACTATTTAATTGTGTTGTAAAAAATATAAGTTCCTAAAATATTTAATTCCTCAAAACATGATGTGTATTTGAAAGGAACGCGATGTCTTTATAATCAATTTAGAATTTCAACGAAAACTCGTCTAACTTTGTTATTGTTATTATTTCTTGTGTTTCTATACCGTTTTTATACCTTAAGTGACGTTTAGAAGTGGTTTTGGAACTAAAATTTTAATAGTGCTTTCATTTGTCTTTTGTTTTTTTTAAGTTTTATCATTTGGAATAAAAATAATATTAGTAGATAGTAGTAACTGCCGCATTAAGAATTAGTTTGTTTATGAAGATTTTAAAATCTTAAGTACTTACTCTGAGTAAGGTCCTAAGTAAATGCGTGTATGATAATATTGTTTGATATTGCGTAAATAAAATCTACGACCTAAATGAAAACTCGTCAATCATTTAACTTAATCTCCAAGAAATGGTTCTTTTTACCACCTGTTACATAGGTTATTTACTAAAAATGTAAGAAGTAAAACACTATTAAATTGTACATAAAGCACGATACGGTTGCCATTAAAATATGTTTTATTGATTTAAAATTGGCTTACAACATAAATGTCAAAGTAAAACTGACATAATAATAGTATTGCATGTTGAATAGTTTTCCTGGAGGCATTCGGCCGCATGCCATTCTATGTTTATAACATTGTTACAGTATTAAAATTTTCAGTTAGTTTATTGGTATTGCGGAGGTTTCAGCGGGTTACATGAAACTTCGCTACGGTCGAGGCTTAAATGTTTTATAGTTCCGCAAGATTTTGAACCTTACATAACTTTAGTGCTACATTATAGTACGGATTTTGGTATTTACGAAGATTTTTATCAAAGCAATATCGGAACGACTTTGTTGCGAAAAATTTATATTTTGTATACTTGTGCAGAAAATTGCGGGTTTGAACTGTTTTGTACTGCAGTGCCAAATATAATATTAGGAATAGATTGTTGCTACTTTTAGACATTATAGATAAGAATCCTTTGGCGCGAATGACGTGCTTTCCTTACAAAGTCCAGTGTCAGGATGAATAGTGAAGGGACATAAACGTCGACATTTTAGTAAGGCTAGTGTTGCGTCAATACACTGGCACATTTTCGGATTTTCTTCCTAACACTACTTTTTAATTCAATTCGTTTAATATTCTATCATGTAATATTTTATTTTATTTTTGTCAATCTCAATGTAATAAATAATACCTTTTTAGGGCTCTGGATATTTCCAAAATCTTCATTAATCATTGCTTGCTATAAAGACGATACAAAATACTCTATTAAGGCGGGCACGCAGCGTAGTTAAATATCAATTTTTCTTAATCACTTACATACGTTAAACAAGGGATCCATTATAGCGCAAAATATGCCACCAAAATATTATTAAGCTAATTTAAAAACATTACCCTGTTCGTCAGTCGGGTAAAAACATTTGTTTTGGGCTTATGTTGTCTTAATATGAAACGTTTATTTTGTACATTTACTTTTATAATGTAATGATAATAATATTCATTGTTGCTATTATGATTATAATGAAATATGTTACCAGATTACTTTTATAAGCGATGTTGTATATAGATTATTATAAAAATAATTTTTGTTTGAACGATAAAATCTTTGCCACTTTTAAGACGATGTCTGGGCATTTACTGTGCGTCTTGAGTTGTACACATTTTAGTAGTTAAAAAGATCCACTTAAGATAGGATTAAAATTCATCTTAATATTCGTAATTAAAAAAGTAACATTTTTGTGGATAGAATGTAAAAGTTCAAAAAGGTTAATCAACGGAGGGAAAACCTTTGATCATTTCAATTTGGAGAAAACCTCTTAGGTTTATAGAATTGATGATGATAATCGCTCTAATGGATTGAAAGAAAAAGGACGTATTAAAAAGTTGTTAGCGCAAGAGTTGGAGACGAGGGGCGCGGGATAATCCGCGTCGCTCGCTCCACACCACGCGCCACGCGCCACGCGCGAAATGTTTAATTAACCGATTCTTTGAAATCGAACTGTTCCAAGATATTTTTCTTTAGAAACCATTTAGATTTAAGTAAAGTTGGGAGTTTTTTTTCTGTGAAATATATTTGTGGTAAATGTCACAATGAAGATAATAAAAGTCTCACGTGCCGCAAGGAAATTTGTAATAGAAAAATTGGAAAATAAACACTTATCAGATAGTTTAATTTTAATAAGAGGTAATCTATCGGGTCTTGGGCAGTCCTTTGTTAAGATGTATCATAGTAATTCTAAGGGCCTATTTCAATTTCGATCGATGTGAGTTTGACGGAGAGTTTTTGAATTAAACTGTTTACATTTCAAATTTATACTTCTGTTAAAATAGTTTTCAATATCGATCCCTTCGAGGAAAGAACTAGCAATCCGAATAGTTTCTAAGATATTTCCGATCCAATGCTTTTTTATTTTAAGAGCGAGTAGCCTTCTTTTAAATCGAGTGAAAATTAGTCTCTTATTTCACGGCATCGGGGACAGGGCCGGCGACGGGCGCGACAGCGGGCGAGGGCGGGGGTTGGCTGGCGCGGCAGCGGGCGAGAGCGGGCGGCGGCGGGCGCTCGGGACGAGTGCATTTCACTGCGGCGTAACTGTGCTTTATTACAAAGGATTTTTCTCTCTTTTGACAACCTGAGCTCGATTCCTCTTGCGCCATTAGCTGAAGTTGTGTTCTAAGCCATTTAATACCTCTCTTTCTTTTACTTAAAGTAAAACTGCGATAAATATATTTATCGAGAACATATTCTTATAGTACTTTGATAATGATATTGACATACGTCATTGGTGCTGTAAAAGGGCAATTTCATTAGTCGAGAACTCGAAAGTTGTACAGCATGCGGGGTATCCCCGCATACGGGCAAATGACTAATGAAAATGATCGGTCGAAGTAAAGAAAATGTCATATGGAAACTTAGTTGACTAGCATAATGCCCGCTTAGGAAAAGTAAAGACTATCGCTTAGGGTAGGCCTTAGCGATTGATGAAAACGGTTCTTACATGCGAGCGCTAGGGCATGCGTGAACAGGAAGTCGCTCCACGCATGCGGTCGCATACTACTAATGAAACTGCACTCTTAGTAATTGAATTTGTAAGTGCCGCACTTAGTGTTCAAGACTCTGGGAGTGTTTTAAGAATTTTAAAGTAAATTAAATTTACTTCATGACGATATAAATATATAATTTGCAGACCATTCTTAAATACGTTAATGGCATTTCTATAGTATTTTTGGTACATAAAATTTTCACGAAAGTCGAATGCATTAGTGTAACAATAGAAGCTTTATCGTGGAGGCTTTCGAAATACTGAATAAAAATCTACCAATCACGCTGGTAATTTAATAATACTTTTCGGTTTTTGAGTTAATGCAGTAACAAATATATTGTAAAATAAAAATCGATCTATATATTTTTCCGAATTGCAATTTTTTTTTATCTTAACTTTAAAAGGTTCTCCTTTTGACCTTCTACTAAGTATGATATATGCGATATATTTGTTACATAACTTGTATATTATGTAATTAATATTCTATTAAATACGATTGATTTCAATAATTGTTGTTTTCAGATGTAACAAATAGTAAAATAATCGAAATTGAAACATGAATTATATATAAAAAGTATACCGCGTCTAAATTTTAATAATTTCCCTATTATATCTATTATATAAAGTTGCGATATATAAAACAAATATTAATTTTATTATTTGAGTGCTCGGATCAGAGATATGATTTGAAAAATAATTAAAAATCAACAAAATCAAATTGGCTATCTTGATTATTTTTTCATCCAATAATCAAGGCTGATGGAAGGTTTAACAAAAAGTATCATTTTCCCGCGCCCTTTGCAGCGAATTTCAATCGTAACCAAATATCTGTATACAAGGGTTGCCGTCTGAGTAAACAAGATAAAGCCTGTGTTGACGTGTGGGCGTGTAATTCTCCGCGTTTTGACAACCCTGGTGTACACTGCAAGCAAAGAGTGATCGATGTACCCCACAATGCTTATCCTACGCACATAATGAGTTAACTACTTTGGGAAGTGTTTGTGTAGATTACGACCAGTGCAACGTCGTTCAAGTTATTTTAGGATGTTCATTACTTAAATTATCGAACTGAATAGTTTTTTTTAGAACAAGATTTATTTATATGAGAGTAATGAAGCAATTCAAAGACACATTACCACACAGATATCAAGAAATTTTGTAATTTTAATAAATTAAAAAAATTAAGAATGACAATTCGCATAAAATATTCCATGAATATTTGCATAAACAATTTTATAGAATAAAGAAATGATAAAACGTTAATGTGCTGAGGCTTATACACGATTTAGCAGCTCCAAAGGCCGTAAAGAAGGGGCTCTAGTAGTGTTTAAGGCATAAGTTCCATTTATTCATAAAGGAAAGCGGCGGCTAAACAAAATTTATGAGCCCATCTGAGTACTTAGGGGCGCAGGGAGGGACTAGCCCCGGATTAAATAATGAACTCTTGCCCCATCTCGGTTTTGGAATAGAAATGCCCGTGGTAAATTTAATCATTTGTTTGTAGAACACAATGCTGTGGTTAAAGAGATCGTTCCTGTAGTTAGTGAAGAATTACTTTGTGATACTGAATGTCAATTGTAAATGAATATGTATTATTGTTTTATGTACAGTTGGAACTAAATCCATGGACGTGCCAAAAATATATTTGATATTTATTAAGTGCGATATAACAATCATGATTAGATGTTGTAATCAACAATATTTAATTTTAATTACGGTAAAATTATGTCTATTGTAGAATCGGTTTATAACTTGGCAACACTCTTATTTATACGCTAATAAATACTTCGGTACGTTCTGCTGCTATTTTATTTTATTGTTATTCTTTTTATTATACTGCCAATAATGTCTTACATTCCACCATCAACACTTACATTAATTTAATTTCTAATATCTAATTAAGATAAGTGTATTGAAACGAACACATTTTGGAACGTGCGGAAAAATACATTTCTAAGTTTTGGTAACGTTCCAAAAATAAAAGTCGCCTCGCCATTAACACGGCCAATGAAAGAAGTCCATTTTATGCTAACGATGACTTATTAGCGATAACGATGTCATTGTTATTCCCGCTTTCTTTTGTCGCGTTATTAGGTTACGCTGAAACAGATTGTAAGCAAGAAATGACTCTATTGTAAACGTACAAAGTTGAAATTACTCCACAATGTTTTGACGGTCGGGATCTAGCTAACGCTGAGTAAACACGACAATTAACGGCTTTATAAAACTGCAATATTTCACTTTTGTGACACGTCGAGATTTGCCGCCAGGTCCTATTCCCTTGTATAATTTAGCTTTTTGTTCAATATTTTTTACACAGTTTTCTAGTTAGATTAATTTGTAATTGTATAATTTAATTAATAATAATGACTTTAAGATTTGAAAGGCAAAAAATTGCGTATTACTTCTTTTGTTTTGTAGATCTCGTATTTATATTTAAGAATGATTTTAATAGCGAAGCTACCGCTATCTATAGGCATCCGCAACACATGCGTTGCCTATTTTTAATCGACAGAGGAGGGGACCCACAGTAAGATAATATTTCCCTTCATATGTATCTCCTCCTTCTTCAAATTCAGCTTCCATCCTTCCCTTTTATAGAAAGGGCGGGACGGGAAAGAGGAGTAAAATTAGACCTCTGGTACGCTGATTGTGCGTCACACGTCCCGCATAAGTGCTTCCACTTCACACCTGTCTTCTGCGTAATGGTCGTATTTCACGGGGTGAGCCGCTTAATTTTTGCAACAGATGTTGACATTGCCGGCGTCTACCACTGTTAAATATATTTTATTTATGAAAGAACAATATAATATGAATAAAAATATATTTTTTATAGAAATAAGCTACGCGCCAAATTGACCCCGTAACCTAATAAACGTCAAGAGGTGAAAATAGCGATGGAATTTTATAAAACATTTATTACAACGAAGTATCTAGCGGGAATACAATGTCACTGTGGAATAATAAATATATTCGGAATTTTTTAAATAAACTTCACGTACGAAACATACGTGTTCATAAAAATATATCTTTCATCTCTTTGTTTTTTTAGCCAGTAAAGATAAAATCGTGATCAATAAGCGCTTTGTGTTGATTTTACTTTAAAAATTCACATTTACATTCTAGAATATTGTCATCGCCTTAAATGACCTTGATATATCTTGAATGTGGATTTCCAACGTCGAATGACCTGTACCAAAACTATTTAAAAATTAACCTTTGCTTTAAGACTTAGGAATCCTTTTTCAGATCTTAAACGAAAAAAGGTATCGAGTAAGTGGAAAAGCAGCTGGAGGAAATAGCTTAAATTGAATTGTCGGTCAAATGTTTGTCGATCGATTATCGCAAATCCGGCCCTGGCGAGTAAACAGAGCATCCGATACTGTCGCGCTTTCTCATTCAAGTAATGGCGACAACAAATAATTGCGGATGCCTTTGATATAAATGATTGATTCAATTCTCTTATCAACTTACGATACTTCTATTTTATTATGATGATAGTTTAAAAATATTCACATATTTACTCTGCCGTTATCATGTAAGTAAAACATATAATTTAGATTAAACGATTTCCTTAATGATACACTAGCTATTGCCCGCGAAGCTGCGCCGTCTGTGCGACATAAATTAATAATAATTAGTAGCCTATGTGTTCCTTAAGACCATTGTCTAAATCCATATGCAATGTTAATCTTATGAAATAAAATATAAACTATATAAACTTTAGGCAATAGATAAGAGAAGGTGCTGTCTCCTGAAATACAGTATTTACTAGTTCAGGAGACAAAGCCCACAAAATTTTTGTGAAAATGTTTTTTATTTGGTCATTTTTTTTAAATTGTTAATAATAATTTTTTCTTGATATTTTCCTTTTTATTAAAACATGACATTTAAATGAATTAATTTAATGCGTTATACAAAATATTAAATTTTTAATTTGATAATTAATATTAATTTTAAGTTTCTTATTTATTAATTTGCGTGTCATTTTCAATAAAGTTGTACTTAGTAAGCTTAGCCACGGCCATGGCTTAATTAGCGTTCATTTGGCAATTGTGAACGAATATTAAAGTTCAAAGTTGCGGGTTCAAGGTCTACTGTGACGAAATAAACTGCTTTAGGAATTCCTTAGAAGATTTGCAAATTAAATCCGTTTAAAGATGTTTCAATTAGTATATATTAATGTCAATTCATCGTCTGCTCATTAAGTCATATTTGAATGTCGGTAAACGACTATTCAATTTGATTTAAAACACCTCCTTATTATAGAGTTTTATAAAGTTAATGTTTATTTATTTATGTGTAATATTTGACAGTAAAAGACTGTTCAAGATTGCGGGACTGCACTGGATGCGGGCGGCACAGGACCGGGCATTGTGGCAATCATGGGGGAGGCCTACGTCGTAGCAGTGGACAAATTTAGGCTGATTATGATGATGATGATGAAAATACTGTTATTAAAGAAATTGAAATGTCTTTATGTAATATCAAAAAAGAATCATATTTCGTATATATGATAAATTTACGATAATTATAACGAAAACAATTTTTTTTTATTTTTTTGTCTATTCGTCTGCGTCTGTCTTCGGATTTGTTACCGCGTTTGTTCCACGTAAACGAAACGGCTTGACCAATTTTAATGGGACTTTAATTGAAGGTTACTTATTCGTGTAGGAGTAACTTATGTTCATTCATTCTGCTGTGAAGAAGTCGCGACCGGCTGCGAGTATTATGTATAAGTTAGAGGGTCATTTAATTATAATCAGAATATATTAATAGGGTCCTTCAAGAAGCGAGCGTATGACCATCTCAAAGGCCGGCAATGCATCTGCGGTTCCTCTGGTATTGGTGATGTCCATGGGCATCGTTGAACACCTCGGTGTTCCCGCTGCTCGTTTGTCCCCTTCTGTTATAAGAAAAAAGTTACCTTATAAGTTTTTTTTTTGCTTAATGTAGAGTTTTATATTAATTCACTTTAGCTAGGAACTGACTTTGCCTGTCTCTAAAACACATGTTTTCACATTGAATGTAGAATAAGGATTTTATAGAATGAAGAAGTAAGAATTAAAAATAATAATTGACTAATTGATAACAATAGCCACTTCGAATGTGGCACAAGTTGTGTGTCCATTGTATTGCTTTAAAATTGTAACAGAGTAAAAATACGTTTATCTATAGCTTGCAGCTAAAATAAACATTTCGGTAGCCAATCTATAAAAGCTCTTGCTATGGAAGCTTTCTATTTTTTACCGTGTACATTGTTAAGCTGCAAACTATTTTATTATTAAAATAGAAAATATGAAAGCTCGATTAAAAACTTTTCACAAGCGAGAAAAATTCAGAGAGCTCTTAAGTCAAGTATTGCCCGAGTTTCGGTAGCTTTCTAATTTCATCGCGGATCTTTTTGTGTGCTAACTTTGCGGTTTTTAAGTATTCGTATACAGTTGGTGAGAGTAAAGTTAATTACTGAAGTGTTAACATGTTACTATGAACTTTTATCAGCATATTTAAATATTTATCTTACGACTATGACATAATGTTCTTTTTAAATATGTGAAACTTGTTGAGTTAATTTTAAATTACTTAATTCATTACATAATGTAAAAGTTAAAACAATCAGTGGGGAATAACGGAGTTATTTTCTTATTATGGAATTTTATTTGAAGAAGATTTGTTAAATATTGTTATAAATTTTCTGTCTTTAAATTATTAATCTGAATGGCAAAATGTCAAGAAATAGGCACAACTTGTAACCGCAACAAATTTATTTTTTATGCAAAAAGTGACCGAGAAGTAAACAGTTCGAGATATTATTTAAAAATCGATTGCCTAAAACATTTGCAACACTTAATACAAATGATTTTTTTAAAGTTAAATAGTTTTTTTACGTTTTATAAGCTAGCGCTTGACCACGATCCCACCTGGTGTTAGTGGAGATTTGGTCGAAAGATGGTACGCGCTAGCTTAGTAAGTGCCTATTCCCTCCACTTTTGAAGGTTCCAACAGTGATGAAAGTCGAGAATTTATTTGAAACTAAATAAATCGTCTGGAAATAAATGATTTTCATTAATCTCGCTTGATTGTAGGCGGATCTAAAACCTTGAGCATTTGCTAGCTGATAAAGTGTCGGCTGGTTAATTTGAGGCGCGCGGACAATGGTGTGTTGGAAGTAAGAATGCGGTCGCTATGTGCCCGTTAATTACAAGAGATGTGACGACGTCGTTAAACCTCGACAAAAGTCTGACTATCAAGATTGCTCGCCTATTATTTTATTGTATTTCATCTCTAATTTAAATAAGATATTTTAAAGTCAAATAATTAAATACCCTTATATTATTATACATAATATATTCTTATGAATATTACACTCGTATTTACGCGTGCTTTTTCCCGATCAATCTTGGTCCAAACTAATAGTAATATTTGTATTCGTATGTTAGTAAAGTGTTTTCAGAAATAACAGAGTAATTTGTTGTACTAGATCGATAGTCTCACAAAACAAGCGCACAACGACCGGTTGTATGTGTTCTATTGTTTGTTTAATAAATATCGGTCATCCACACATCTAATACACGAGTGAACTATTTTAAATTTACATACATACATTTGTGTAATATTTACAATATAAATACTAGCCTAACTTACTTAACAGTGGTAGAGCCCGCTCTAACATCTTCGCACGAATCGGCCCGGCTCGCCCGGTGAAATACCACGACCACACAGAAGACTGGCGAAATATGAAGTGGAAGCAATTCCGCGTTTCGTCTGATGAGTGTGCGTCCCGGAGGCCTAATTTAGTCCTCTTTCCATTCCCATCCTTTTCT
Organism: Papilio xuthus; assembly: GCF_000836235.2. NCBI lineage: Eukaryota > Metazoa > Arthropoda > Insecta > Lepidoptera > Papilionidae > Papilio > Papilio xuthus. The sequence continues at coordinate 3,439,293 of NW_013530391.1, forward strand.
TTATAAGGAAAGGATGGGAAGTGGAAGTGGACTTTCCGGATGAGAGGATGCATGGAAAGGGAAGCTATTTTCTTTCTGTGCGTCCTCTCCTCCGTCGATTTAAGGTAGGCAACGCATATGCAATTGCGTATGTCTATGGGCATCGATCACTTCGCTATTTCAGCGATTTCATGTGGCCGCTCGCTCGTTTGCCACCTTTTGATATAAAAAACTTAACATTGCCATATTTAAATTAATGCTAAAATATAATTGTATACACTAGAGGGATTTTTAATTTTAGATATATAAAGATGATCAAAGATAACTGTTCGCTAGCTTATAATGAGATAGATATTGAATAACATATCACTGGCATTGAGCCGGATCATGTACATATATGTTGTTTTCCTATCATTAATTAATGTCATAAGAATAATAAACAAAGATTTCTGATTCCTGTATATACTAATATTACTTTAATAAAATACTAAAAAAAAAAAGAAATAGTTTGTGTATGTGAATTTTAATGTAAACGTAGCATATTCAAATTGACTACGCCGTAGTTATTCCGTAGGTAATACGTAGCATTCATAATAATGAGTTTTATACGACATAAGTTTAGAAGATTTGTGAAGTGGCGTCGTTTTGATTGATGAAAGGCGAGCAAGTGTCATTAAGCTCTCGGCAAAATAAATCATAGTTAGATGAAACGCATTAATGAGAGTGCTCGCTGTGACACTTTTTGTTCGATTCAGCGCACCTCGTAGACGTCGACTAACCACGTTTGACGTTTTAATATTTACTTTTAAAGTAGATATTTCCAGATCAATGAAGTGAAGACGGAATCGGTGCATAAAGTTGTGATAAAATAAATAAGTTTAATTCTGAGTAATTTATCTTAATAAGTAATAAAATAAACATAAATTTTAGCAATACTTTTAAGAAACATTTATTAAATTTTGCTGTTGCATGTATATACATTATATGTCTATACATACATTAATTACTTAAACTTATATATCTTTTTCTATAATCATAAAATGTACTTCAGTTTCTATGTTGATTAAAACGTAATATTTTATTCAACACATAGTCATTATCGGGTACTTTTTCAATGTCATTAGCGTGAAAGCTAAAGTAATTATTCTGAGTTCAATAATATTATTAAATAAATAAGTAATGACTTTCTATAACTTTTACTTAATAAGTAATGTAATCAGTTTGATAGCAGTCCTTGTAGTACTCTTGTCAGGTTATTAACATTTGTTCTTTTAAAATATTATCATAA
>NW_013530391.1:3440735-3447257 GCF_000836235.2 Papilio xuthus
CAAAAATCTGTGTATACAGCATCTACTTGTACACGCTGGTCCATTGATTCAAAAAGAAAATTAGTGAAAATTACCAAGTTACTTGTTGTAGAACGTTTTTTAACGAAACCGTGTTGTTGTTCAATAATCATTCAATAATCATTCAATAATTCAATAATGAGTGCACTTTTTGCTTTAACATTTTTAAATCGATCAGATTTCATAGTTAAATAAATTTGCTAATAAAATTATGAACTCTTTTTAGTCATGACTACTCTGTATACATGTTGCTAAGATGTAGAAAAATGAAAATCCAAAAAGACAAACGTCATATTTGAACGTGAATTTAATTAGAAAAATATTTTTTTTACATCTCAATATAACAATTTATGTTTAAAATTGTAACAAACGCCACGATTCCATTTATTTCCACATTGGTATTGGAGTGGTAAACCGACAGCATTGAATAGCTTCGGTCCCGATTGTCGGTCAAATATTTGGCCATCGATTACTCTCATTCTGCTCAACGGCATACTGGATATTGTAACACAATTTAAACTTAAGCATATTATTTCAGAAATTATTGGAAAATTTATTTGAATTGTAGATGGATACTAAATTACAAACACTCATACATTAATTTAAGAATTTTTTAGTACAAAGGTATTTCAGTTAAATAAGAAGTTTTTAATGATTTTTAGAATTAAACTTTAAAGTCGGGTAGTTTGCACATTGTTTTTTGTTATCCCACGTCTGGATACGTTTCATTTTGTACCATTTTGAATGGTATTTTCATTAACCGGGTATTGTCGACTATTGCCGGATATTGCCGAGCGACGCGTTTCGCAATCACGCGATCGTTTACAGCAATTACCAGCGCTCACGTTCGCGTTTTATGTCTCAGCCGCACGTGTGTCGAGAGCCTTACCCGGAATTATTTGTTTATTCATATCGTCCAGCCGGAAGCACGTCACGCGATCGGAAATCTTCTATTCTTAATCGCTTTTAAATGGTTTTCAACATGTTGAAAAATTGTAATTCCCGTTTAGTTCGAAAAAAAGAACATCGACACTGCATTTAGATAAGGGAAATAGTGAAAAGTCATGTATTACTGTGATTATAATGTTAGTAATCATGCGATACAGTGTTTTGTACTACTTTGTATTTTGTTATTGGATATGTAAGCTACACCCAAAAAGCTTTTTGGTTTTTTTTAACATAAAAAAGCTTTTTTTTTTAAACTGGCCTTTTGTGTATAATAGATTAATTGCAACATTACGTCATTTAATGGGAAGAAAAACTAAAACCTTAAGTAGGTAGCGCTTACGCCTTTTCACAAATATTCGTGCTAGGCCCCCTCTAGCAAATACTTTTGTACACACTTGGTCATGCTGACATCTATGACGACTAAACTTTACTAACTTCACTCCAACGTAAAGCATTAAACTTAGCTTTTAAGTTCAATGATATAGCGACTGAAAACATCATGTTTTATTCACAAAGCTCTATTTATTCATAACGACAACGGACACGTTATTAAAGTGGAAAGCTTCAACAATTATTTTCATATCAAAACTACACATCGCTCCACTATTGACGTACCAATTTCGTTTAAATGTGTTCTCATCGATCAATTCTTTTTCCAATGTTTTGCTTTACTATAACTACAATGTACCTTAATAACAGACTAAAGAGAACCAAAACCTATATCAATCAGAACTGAACATTTATGATGTATATCGATATCTACAATCAGTATTGTATTGATATAAACAAATCTATCAAGTTTAACTCGACCGTGTATCACTGCTGTTTTGACGCTAAATCATTTGAATGGGTCGTTAGTTAGATACGAGAGACATTTACATACAAACATAATATACATGGGTATACTATTTGAAGTACTAAGCGATTAGCTACTAATAAACAAGGGGTCAACCATTCACCCGCACTTAAATATTTATAAAACAAAAACTTTACCAGATAACAATAAGACCTTTTTGCTTAACATTCCTAGCCGTCGAAGACTATTGGTAAGTTAGTTGTAGTTGCCAGCTTTCTTTCCAGCCTGTTCTAAATTTGAAAAAATAAATTAGGAAATTAAAACTTATATGTTGGATTAGACAAACGTTATTTAAATATAATGACACTCCTAATCCGTGGCATCGAAGTTATTTAAAGAAAAATAACATTAGCAATTCAGATTACGTCTCTATCAGACTCTTATTAACTGTCAAAGTGAGTGCAGAAGAAAATTGACTTTTCTGAAGGTCGATGTTGATGGAAATTCGATTTCACATAAGCTAGACGTGAAGTATAACGAATTTTTTCAAATAATTATAATTTCAAGATCAATATGTCAACCTATCGATATCTTTAGATATAAAGTATCCATTAAGATTTACTTTTCCTTTACTATAATAATAACAAATAATATAGACACATAACAATCATAATGTTCCTTGTCATTTTTTTTTAGTTTAAATGGTTATTTTGATATTGTGCCATATATCTACAGTGGCCTATAACTTTTGTACAAGAACAACTTAAGTAAGTACATGTTAATACATCAGGATTCGTCTTTAATATATGTAAGTAGTTGGGCCGTAACGTAAATTGCTTAATCCCCACAAAGTTCCCTATCACGACCCTTCCATACCGCACTACCGTTCCAGCGTAACGACGTAACGACGCGCGAGGCGTTAACGATCGTGTTTTTATGTTTTAAGAAAGTAATACTATCGTCCATAACTTAATTTTAAACATGTAAAATTTTCGTGGTTCATGAAAGCTTATTGTACTTACTAATAATATAAATATGAATGTTTGGATGTACGCATTGATGAATGTATGTTTGTTATGACAGAGTCACTGGCAAGAGCTTTATAATCTAGTTTTTGAATAAAAAAATGTTGCGGTTTAGTTTTCATTCGAAACTTTAAGTGCTTATTAATATACGAGTACTTAATTACAATTAGAAACATTTAATTCTATCCCTTTTTTATTAAAAACATAATACAGGTGACAATGAAATGAAGCGCCAATAGCCTAATGATTAAGGGTACGGATTTCCGATCACGAGGTCTGAGTTTCGAATCCCGAGACTCGTAAACCATGTCCTAGGACTTAGAGTTTAGTTGGAATAGTACAAGAAATATTAGTAAGTTAACAATTATCATCTAATATTTTTATATTATATAAAAATTAATGTGCTTATAAATACATCATAAGTTAGGTTAAATTCATAGTTAAAATGAGATAAAAAGAAAGTTCAATCGTAACTCTTACAGACATGTGATCAAGTTGTCTATAAAACATTAGTATTCTACGCGGTTGTGGCTCGCAACTAGAACTGGTCCATTTATATAACCGCAGTCACCGCGTCTCTCTATTGTACAAGTTCCTATTCCTATCCTATTTGTCGTCTTCCAGACAGACTCAACTTATTCTTAAGTTATAATAATTCCCCTCTATTGTGAGAACTTCAATACATATGTACGTATGTGTCGAGTCAATTCGAATTATAAAATTGAAAATATTTACGATAGAATATCTAAAATTTATAGCTTAATTAGGTATTAAGATTCAAGCAACTTTACTCATAATGTTAGATTATTAGAGATTTAAGGCCGGCAACGCATCTGCGGTTCCTATGGTATTGCTGATGTCCATGGGCGTCGTTGAACACCTCGGTGTTCCCGCTGCTCGTTTGCCCCATTCTGTTATAAAAAAAAAGATAATATAAGGGTAGAAATATGTAACAAAGCAAGGGAGCTTTAGCAATATTCGGAACTAGTAAATAAATAATATTTAAAAAATAGACACAATAAGATATTTTTAGCCTACATTTTCAAAGATATTTAATCATAAACAATGTAAACGTGAAACATTGAAAAAGAAGACTATAGCAAATAGAACAAAGTGGACTGACAAATGGGTGATAGCATAAATACGCTTTTACCGGACTACGTTCGGAAGTGGGTGCGAGAGGTGCAACTAAGCGGGCGAACGGAGAACGGGATTAGAGGGCGCCACTGGCACCGCAAGTTGTCTGACTTCAGGTGTCTAATGAAAACAATTACACGGACTTTACTCTTAAATCATGCTAACGAAGCTCTGGTAACGTAGGTAAAACTATCGTTAGCATAATTCAGTAAAAATAACATAGAGACGAGAGGTTGTTATCTGACATTTTGTATATTTATAATATTCAAATAAAATTAATTCCTTGCATAGCAAAGTTAAATTATTTTTTAAGCTCCCTATTTTATCCAGAAGCATTATTGACTTATTTTTCTTATTGATGTATATATAAATTAGTTAGCAATACATTTTGAACCTATGATATTACGGTCTTACTTCTAACCAATGAGCCACAAATGATATTGAATGTATTGTTTAAATGTACGTCGCTTGTAGCTTTCACAAACAGCGACGCTGATATATAATTGGATTGCAGCTGAAAACTCCGAGTGTTTGCTCGTTCATACGCTGCAACTTCACACTGCTACTCATATAATTTAATTGTCTCCGGACAGTACTCGCTTTGTTTAACACGAATTCGTTTTATGTTGTTAAAATCGGTATCAAGTGAGAGAAATAGGTGACTTTAGAATATAGTCGTTTATGTTTTCATTGGTCAACAACAAAAAATAATCCAATTCGGAGCACCAGGAGCAAACTTACAACGAATTGATAACCCCCTTCTTTTCAAGGTCTGCTAAAAATAAACTTTACTTTACATCCGTTTTAAAATGAGGTTCATTTCAAAATAATACAGTGAATGTTAATGTGAATATTCACTGTCTGAAAGCCAGTACAAAAACAAATACTGATTCTGTCATTCACAAAAAAAAAACAGAAATAACAGTGTATTTCAGCATGTGGGAATCTACGCAGAAATCGTTACTAACATGCAGAACAAAACTAAAAAAAAAACTTGGTAAAACTTTTCGTTGTATATCCACAGTATTATTTAACTACTGCAGTTGCCGTTTTCTTAATAACAAAACTATCTAACAAGCCCCGGCATTCCCGGAGGCCGAATGAAACCTTTCTTATCGTTTGACACAGTTACAAATGTCGTAAAACTCAATCTGGGATACCGCGGTACAACAAAACTGGTGTTAGTTACATTATAATTAGTGATACATATCTAAGCGAGCATTTTGCAAGATATAAGTTACTTTTATAGTCATTTTAAATTTTTCAAAAAAACCGAGGATGTTGAGAAAAAAATTTTTTCATGCATAATTTATTATGTTATATTATTTAACTTGCTTTCATATGTTCTTGTATTTGTTTTTCCAACAGTTTTTTTTTTGTTTTTCACATATTTTTATTCATTCATTTTAAAATATTCCAAATTAAAAATATGTTTTTCTTGTTGTTCAATTTTCATGTAACATTTTTCGTTTTGATACAAATACGTGTATTTCTATTCGTTTTTTCCTTCATATACGAACGAAATATATTTCAGGACATAAGAGTATATGTGACAATTGTGCGGCTGGCAGACAACTCACGACCTCAATACTGCAACATGTATTGTTGGGACATACTTTTTTCAGTCACCAACAGACAGACCAACGCGTCGGTGGCTCAGTGATCTGACGCTTGACTTGCAATCTGCAGGTCCTGGGTTCGAATCCCGCCATGTACCAATGTGTTTTTCGATTTCCGATTTACATATGTACATTTATCCGTCGTTCTTTCGGTGAAGAAAAACATCGTGATGAAATTCAAAGATATGTGTTTAGTCAACCAACCCGCACTTGGCCAGCGTGGTTGACTATGGCCTAGTCACCCCTAACTTAGGGTAGGCTCCGAGCTCCTCGGTGGGGACGTATAGTGAGCTGATGATGATGATGATGACTTTTTTCAGTGGCTATTTCACGATAAATATTTCAACTGTATCCTTTAAAAATAGATTAAATAATATCGAACTTTTTACTACTTTTAGGTCACCTTTAGTTAGTTAAAACTAAGATTTTTTTATTTTCTTTTTTAGCTGGAGACTTAACCTTGAATCATAGTAAAAGACTCATTAATTAAATGAAGTGGATTTGAAACCAATCAAGAACTATTCTAAAGAATATTTGAAAACTTAATTAAAGTTTAAGTATTGTATTTAAACTTTAGAAAACCTAAGTAGTAAGACCAGTTTAGGTAATTTAAAATGGGTTACCAAGGGTTACCGATTTACATATGTACATTTAACCGACGTTTATATGGTGAAGGAAAACATCGTGATGCAACCTGCACATGTTTGAGAAGAAATTCAAAGATATGAGTGAAGTCAACCAACCCGCAATTGGCCAGCGTGGTTGACTATGCCCTAATCACCCTTAACTTAAGGTAGGCTCCGAGCCCCTCAGTGGGGAAGTATAGTGAGCTGATGATGATGATGATACCGACAAGTCGATGTGTTACTCGTGCAGGAAACATTTCTTAAACCGACTATGAGAGACCCTAAAGTCTCTAATTATAACATCGTTAGAAATGACAGAACCGGCGCCCCAGGCGGTGGTACTATTATTTACT
>NW_013530391.1:3447282-3540972 GCF_000836235.2 Papilio xuthus
TATTGTAACAATCAGAATTCAGCGCGGGAACATTTCCGCCAGATAAATTGATGTCAAATAAATCCTTTGTTATCTGTTTAACACAGGCGTATGTGTCATAAAACGCTACGGCGTTTGTTAAAATATTTTTTACACCATCGTATATGAAACAATACGCTTTATTTTGCAATCCAGGAAAAAAAGAGTTAAAAGTCAATAGTTCATTTAGTTTTGATGTAATCAAAATATTTTAGACACAATTTTTATTAACCCTTATTGTGGCGATATTTCTTTTTTGAAGAAAAGCAAAAAACATAGTTAAAAATTATTTTATAGTGATCGTATATTTTTATAAATTTGTATGTATGGTATACTATACAAAATGAACATAAGGGTTAATTCCTAAAAGTAAACTAACGTTAAAAGTTTAGTTGTTTAAATTACTTCGCTTAAAATATGCTGTTTTTGCTTGTTTGGAGTCGTTTAGTAAATTTCACTGCAATATTTATTACATAGAGATACTTAAAGCCGCCAAATTTGTGCAAAGGCACGCGATTTTAGATCGTTAAGCTGAATTATTACCCAAATGGTAATTATGCGAACATCATATACAATGCAGTCATGAAATAATACAATTATAGTTACTATCTTTTTGTTATAATCTTAGTGTAATAAATGCGAAAGTTTAGTTTACTGATGGATGTTTATTAGAAGGTATCATCAGAACGGCTGCATGGATCTCGCTGTAATTTGAACTGTAGAACATAGTATAGAAGAACACATAGACAACTATTTTTTTTTATATCATAAAGTGGCAAACGAGCGTGCGGCCACCTGAAAACGCTGAAATAGCGAAGTAAGCGTTGCCCATGACATACGCAAATTGCATATGCGTTGCCTACCTTTAATCGACGGAGGGGAAGGATGCACAGAAAGAAAACATTTTCCCTTCCCATGCATCCTCTCATCCGGAAAGCCCACTTCCACTTCTCATCCTTTCCTTATAAGAAAAAGGGTGGGAAGGGAAAGAGGACTAAATTAGGCGTCCGGAACGCACACTCATCAGACTGTACGCGGAATTGCTTCCACTTCACGCCAGTCTTCTGTGTGGTCGTGGTATTTCACCGGGCGAGCCGGGCCAGTTCGTGCTAAGATGTTAAAGCGGGCTCTACCACTGTATTAATTCCACGTGGACGGAGTCGCTGTTGACAGCTAGTACATTATCATTAAAAATTAATTAAGTTAACGTAGGATGGTTGATGTTTTCTAACTTCTTAACAAGTAAAGTTAAGATATTAGACTGATGAATGATTTATTCACGAAACAATGAACATCCTTTATATGAGAACAATGAATATTCAAATTCAATAGCCAAATAAGGTATCCACTGCTATAGCAAATAAATATTCAACCCTATCACCTTCCATAATGTAATCTTTGTAGGGAGGTTCGTTGAATACGTAGTTTTTCAGTGGGACCCTATTTGGTCGATAAATCAGATAAGCACAGCATGTCGACACTCCTACTCGCTTTCGCAGCATAAATTTTCTATATCTCTGTCCTCATTCATCATCCTGACGTGTCCAAACCAATGGAACGTATCTTTTTTGGCCTCTAATAGACGCTAGTTTCTGATGTGAATAGGTGGACAAGAACTGGGAAGAGCTGTGATGATGTGTAAAATATCTTACTAATATTATAATATTAATGCGAAAGTTTGGATACATGGATGTTTGTTATAATGTTTCTCCGGAACGGCTCAATAGATCTTTATGAAATTTCACCCAGACGTAGAACATAGTGTGGAAGAACACATAAGTTACTAATTAAGTTTTTTTTAATTCCACGCGGACGGAGCGGTCTACAGTTAGTATTATTGAAAAATAAAGTTCCTTTATAAATCTTATTCTAGGTGTTATTAAGAAGGTCTTTAAAAAGGGCAGAAAGTTTTTTTTTAATTTCTTCATAATTGGTTGATTGTGATGCATTAAGCCTTTATTCCTTTAAATAACTAAGAAACAAGGAAATGCTACATTTCGACGGCACATGAAAATATCAAGTTATTATGTAAATTACTCGATCGTTGATTACCGGTCGCATTGCGTTACATCCAGTCACTATCCGTCACACAGCTAGGAGTGCTAGTAATCGAGAGCTCGATATAAGCGGGTCATTAATTTGATGACGTCAATCAAACACTAGATCCCACCGCGTGACATAAATCAACCGAAACAGCCCACAAATTAAACACGTTTTAAAATCACGGCTATCAGCTATATGGACTAATAAACTTTACTTATTAACTTTTATTAGTATTTTACTCTTTGCATCATAGAAAGGGTATTTGTAGTTGGTATGTTATAAGTATGCAAGAATGTTTATTCCATTTGTGTTACTTGTGACCTTTAAACGAAGTAATGTTATTTTTCGAAATAAAGTGCTTATACGTAAACACGCTGATTCCGTCCATAATTACAATCAGCGGTGGTCAAAAGGTTAAAACACGTTTTAATTTAAACAGTATATAACTTTATTTTTGGTGTAATACAGTAACTTTTTAATTAATGTTTAATGTGCTTAAGCATTTAAATTAATGAACGTAAACATAATTAACCGTTGTATTTGGACTTGCTTATGAATTTGAAACGAGTTTTATCGCTATAAAGTGCTAATAGCTCGCAGTCGGCGTCCTCAGGGAATCGCATGCCTTGTGGCTAGCTAATAGCTGCAATAATGGGGAAAAGACGCCACTTTCTTGTTCAAAGAGGAAATTAATGCCATACCATAATCTGACTGCAGATAGTTTTTACTTGTCTATGTCGGTGTGGATTTTAAATTTTTTTTTTCAAATAAGCAGATAAATGTGAATGTTTAGGTGTATGGATGATTGTTTAAAGTTAACCATCGAAAGCAAACGAGCGAGCGGCCACCTGAAATCGCTGAAATAGCGAAGTGACCGTTGCCCGTAGACAAACGCAATTGCATATGCGTTGACTACCTTTAATCAACGGAGGAGATGATGCACAGAATGAAAATATTTTCTTTCTGTGCATCATCTCATCCGGGAAGTCCACTTACACTTCCCATCCTTTCCTTATAAGAAAGAGGTTGGGAAGAGCAAAATGACTAAATTAGGCCTCAGGGACGCACACTCATCAGACGAAACGCGGAATTGCTTCCACTTCACGCCTGTCTTCTATGTGGAAGAACACAAAGGATACTAATTATGTTTCTTTTAATTACGCGCGAACGGAATCGCGGGCGACCGCTATGTACCATATTTTCACTAATATGTAAATTGTTTCGAATTAAATTTGAAATGTTATCGTTCAATATAATTCATGTTTCACACACTAGACGTGTGTATACGCTTGTAATAATAAAATAGATTCTGAATATTCTTGAATAAATATACTTTTATAACGAAATACAATATCTCCTTGTTCGAGTTTAAATATGGCACGAATCGTTAATATTTATGTTCCTCTTTGTTCTATTTTCATGTTCACCGAAGCGTAATGTATTGCTAAAGGCGTCTATATGTTATTGTATATACCCACTAAGATAATTTAAATACGTTTAAATTACACTCAATATTAATAACATAAAGGAGAGTACAAACTCTGTATAAAGTAAATGTCATACTTCTTTCTATATTTTTCTCTACTATCTTATTACGTGAATACATATTTCCAGTTGGTTATTCGAGTAACTTTAATAAAAAGGAAAAATTATTGAATACTTTTTGAACTAACTTATCGCTATCTCACAGGATTAATTACATCGTTATTCGGCACCCAAATTAGAGATAACTCAGAGATTTCATTATAAAATCAGCTAAATTTGTCGTCAAAGACATTTTTTTCGTTGAATCTTTTTTCTTCTCTTATAACTCAATAAAGCTTTAACGAGAGTCGAACTGTCTCAGACGAATCTTTGGAAACGCGACTCAAAGAATGGATTAGATTTAGTAGACGTTATTTGTGTAGACAACTTTACTCTTATTTGATTATTTTAGACGTCTCTTCTGGGACATTTACAAGGTAAATTTTACTTTGCTTACGTAAATACAATTATCCATTCAAAAGATTTCATTCTTAACAAGTTCCGTGTTTGTATTGGACTTATATTATTCTTATTCCCGTCATTGTGTTGGTCATATTTTGTTTATCAGTAAAAAAAATGTGTTACTTCTTAATTTTTATCTAGAACTAGTCCGCGTGGATATATAAAAAAACTTAATTAGTGTAGCCACCCCACCCATCCATCCATACAGGTCACATCCATCTAAACAATCGCATTTATAATATTAGTAAGTTAAATAAAAAGCAGCACTTCAAGGCAAAAATTCGAAAAAAATTAATAAATAGTATCCAATGTCCGTCTCCTGGCTCTAAGCTACCTCCTCACTAATTTTCAGCCATATCGGTAAAGCCGTTCTTGAGTTATAAATAGTGTAACTAACACGCCTTTCTTTTATATATATATAGATAGATATAAGCATTGTTAAGAAATAGAAAAAGCAGATAAAAGAACAAATCATCTAAATGGTCAAGTGGTTATAGTATTGGTAACATTTTCAGTGCATACTAGTGAAAGTTGACACTTCTTAAAGCCATGTTTTCCCATGAGAAAAAAAAGTAGGCAAGTACATTATGTATTATGCCTATATACAATTGGCTACACTTTAGCGTATTCTATAGAGCAAAATGAAAGTCACGGTAGGGACGCTTTTAATGTTTTGAATTTGGAATGTCATGGCGGTCCGCGGGGAAATGTAAGCCCACCTTAATAAGATGAACTGGCGATATTTTAGGGGTGAAAAAAATATGACCTTTCTCACCTTTAAAAAAAAAGTGATGTAGTCGTAACTTATACAATTTCAGTGACGTAGTATACTGTAATAAAAATACAGAATTGTGAGTTTCAATTTAAAAAGTTTTACTTTCGCATATTCTGGTTTGATGATGCGTGTTTTACACTGGCCATAAATTTCAGCACCGTTTGTGAAAATAAAAGTAAATATAACCTAACCTTATTTAAAAAAGCCGACTGAATTTGGGTCTATAATATGAAATAGCGCCATCTATTGTGTGCGTTTTAAAAATAAGGTTTTAGATATGTTATTATGGATATACTCTAAACCAACACAAAAATATTTAACACCGAATAAAGCAGTTATGGTTAATGAGAATTTAAGCGGTTAAAAAATAAATAAAAGTCAAAGATAAAAACATAAATCCCAATAACCTTGGAATAAATATTTGCATGGATATAAAAACATGCAGTCGAGAGAAATAAAAAACAGTTAAGTAAAGTCAAGCTTCATCTAATCAAATTATTAAGCACTCAAAAGTCATTTCCATCTTAGGTCTTAAAATATTCAGTATTTCCACGTTCAAGGCAGCTTGGATATTTTGCTAAAAGGAATATTTATATTTCTTTTGCTCGAAGTTCAGTTCTGTTTTAAAATATCGACTTATTTAGTTCACGTATTATCTTGGCTAGAGTCAAACAACATTATTATACTTGATTTTATAAAAATAGGAATTGAAAATTGTCAAAATTAGTATTAAAATCTTAATACAAATATAAAAACATCGGCTATATATAATTAGCTTAGAGCATGTTTTCAGCGTCAAAAGATTTATATGTATAAAACAAATTGTCGCCTATCGTTATCTTAAAAAAAAATAGAGGCAAGACAGAAAAAATCCACGGTATATAAAACTTCATTATTTCTAGAAAATCTTGATGTGAACAGCCTATTTTATCTAGTTAAATCACTTTAGATTGTAATCAATAAAACAAAATGTTAACATTCAACTTTTCCAATTTCTAGAACCGCAAGATTCGATAACGTTCTTTTAAACGTGAGCATCGGTTTGACGTAAGTTTTTATCCCGCTGTGTCCCCATTCAGTTGCCTTCAAGTTGGCGGACTCATCAATCAAAGCCGTCATTTGGCGCAGAGGAGACGTTCTAATAAGATCGGAGTACTACCGATAGCCTCGGATACAAGATTACACGACTAAATTACATTTGCCGGATGTTATTTCAATTGAATACTTTTATTACATTATAGATGGTATATATAGCTTGCAATTATTCGACATTTTTATATTTTATTTTTGGTGTTTGTTATACTCTTAAATTAAAAACACAGTTTGTGATTTGGACGTTCAAAACGTTTTGGAGTTGTGATGCACGGAATATGTAGTTTAATACTGTGTAAAGCGACTGTTTTCTTAGTGCAAAGAGTTCGCTGTCAAATGATTTCCTGAATGAAAATGAAAGTTGTTCTGGTTTCCTAAAATACGAACCTCATTTTATTACATATAGTATCTTATCTTAATGCAAACTTACGCACGTTTCCAATTTCAAATTGGTAAAGCTTTCGTTCATATTTTTACAAAAAAATATTGGGAAAGTAATTTCTTAAATCTGTACCGTTTATGACGGAATACATTAAGCACCACTCAAGCTCTCTCCATTCTGAACACCTACGCATACGGTTTTGTAACTTACTCGCGCGCTTAAGGAAGAATTATTTCCAAATATAATTTCACTAGCTGTCGCCCACGATACTGTCCATGAAGAATTAAAAAAAAATTGGTACTCTAAGTTTTTCCTGATTGTTCTACATCTATTCCAAATTTTAGCATCCATGAAGCCGTTCTGGAGAAACCTTCTAACAAACATCCATCCATAAGTTATTAGTAAGATTGTATCCATACTTGTCTTATACAACACATTATAATTACCTTTCACAATTTTATTGCTGTGCCATTAAGAACCAGTAAAAGATTTCCTTTCCATTATGGTCAACAAAGAGATAGTTTTAAAACTGTTCGCTTATAAATTCTAGCTATACTATGAACATGATCTATGTAACAATGAACGGCTGAGAGTCGCAGAGATTCAATTACACTCCATAAGGCACCACATTAAACCGGATACGACGTTCCGCTCTATTACATACATACAACAATATACCCTGTAATCAGGAAAAAAATGTAAATCAATATGTACTTTTTCCCAAATATACTACGCAATAGATATGTTTCTCATATTTTATCCTTATGATTTCCGACCTGTAATATCAATTGAGAATAATTTAATTTTTCTTTTCCTTCCTTATGTTGTCTAAATATGTTGCATGGAATTAAAATAATACGCAACGAGTCAACAGGAAAAAGCATTGCATTTACAACACAAAAAAACTTTGAAGGAGCACTTAACCGTAGCTTTCCAACGGTAACGGCCCCTGAGGTAGAGTCAAGTGGTTCCGCCTCCAGTAATCACATCGTCCGTTTCCCTTCGTCACTTTGTTGCAAATTACTTGCGAATGTTGTGATGACGTGCTGTTTGTATATTAGTTGGTTTATTTCAAATACTAAACTTTTTATTGCCTAAAGTAACAGTCGGGGGCATAGTTAGATACAGAAATCCTTATTATGCATTCTTGGAGTTTAAATCTTTGGTTTTAAGGTGCTACTGCCAGTTGAAGACGGTTGAAGACGTATAAGTTAAGCATCCAAGCAACTCCTTTCTACCTCCCAGAAAAACTTCTTTCTGTTGTTCCTCTCCTGCTCTTTACTCTGTTTACGGGAAATCAATACCTAGATCTAGACCAAACTGTGGTTTAAGTATTTTTTTTCTTAGTTATCTTTTAGATTATTCGTAGTGTTTTTAAATTTATATCACACATTATAATTTTTTTATTGATATTTTTGATTAATAAACTTTCTCGCAATATTTCGTTTGTAATTTTAATTATAATGATAAGTCTATAATGAAATGTAAAATATATAAAATATAATTACTTACATCTAATTGAGCGGTCGTACAAGTTGAAATCGACATTTTATCGATATAAAATCGCCTTTAACGTGTAATACGAACGCAAGTATCATAAAATTCAATGCCGAGTACTAAAACTTTTTATTACACATTCAAACCCTCGAAAGGTCTGCCGACATCGTGCTCCGCCTGTCATGAAATTTAAATATATGTGGATTTTATCCGTGACATCACTTATCTGCCTAATAGGGGTGACTACCAAATAGCCGAATCTCTGAGCCACAAACTTTTATAGATGAGAAGAAATAATTATAGTGGTGCTTAATACAACACTATGCTTACTTCTTAGTGGTAACATTAGTAAAATGGTAATATAATTATGATAATAAGAACCTACTCATGCTCTTAATTACTGGATTAAATATGAAAAAAACGACAGGAAAACATTCAGGTTTATAAAACCTTGTGCGTCGTGATACTAATATACTTCTAACCGTTGATTTCTAAGACCATCTGTGTATAAAATATATCGTCATTCGTGTCAATATCTTTGACAAAACAGAGAAAACAATGTATTAAAGGGGGATTTTGGTCTTAAAAACTCACAGTAAATAACAACGATTACACATTAGGTGGTTTAGCAAACTTTGGTAGAGCATTTTAAGTACTATTGAATAGTATTCACGTTGACGCGCGCATTATTTCCAAGCTCACGTTGGTAACGCATTTGTGGTTATCAGGGATTAAGCAGGTCTTTCGTGCGTAACGTTAAAACGCCAAGTGTGAATCAGCTTTAAGGTATTTAGTATAGTAAATTTACGTAGTACAGTAACGCTAAGTCCCGAGAGAGATGGAGCGGAACTGGCCGCTTTCCAAACATGTGTATTGAAGCAACGTAAACAGTTATTAATTAGATTTACATAGGATATGAGCGCCATTAAACGTCAAATAAAAATAAAAATAACATTTTTATTTATTCGTACACTGCGAAAAAAAAGCTAGAGTTAAATTAAACTTTTCATCAGAATTTGAAGTTAGAACAAGTATAGTAAAAATACTTAGAAGCCAAGTTCACAAACACATATATGTTTATATAAATGTATATCTTACTAATATTGTAAATACGAATGTTTGTATGTATAGTTGGACATTTATTAATAGGTATCTCCAGAACGGCTGCATGGATTTCGCTGAAATTTGGCATAGATGTAGAACATACTCTGAAAGACACATAGGCTACTAATTAAGTTTCTTTTTAATTCCTCACGGACGGATTCACGAGTGTCAGCTAGTAAATTCTAAGTATAATAAGTAAATTCAGCTCAACTTAAAGATAAGTTTCATACAAATATTCTACTTTTCAATATCGTGGGTAATACCGGGCGTTATGAATTTTCATTTGGCCGAGCCAGGAACGTGGTACGTGCCTCAAATATGTTATGGCATGCTGAAGAAAAAATGCCAAGAAGCCACACCGCGCATTAAATATAAATATCTCGAATTTGCGGCACCCAATATGCGGGGAACGTGGTTACACTGGATATATTCCTTTATTAAATAAAAAATACGAACAGTTAATATGCTCTCATTTGGAATAATATTCTTGCATGCACGTAGCTGTAATATATAGCGTTAAATACTTTTACGTTAATTTACATATTTGTTGTAAATCAATATAAATGTATTAAGTCTATAGGTATACTATTTTTTATAAGAAGCCAAAAAATAGGAGTTAAATAACTAATATAATAAACAACAAACCTTAGACTTTAAAATGGCTTTGTTAAATTAATTATAATTATTTTGATCTATCCAATATATTCACTATTTTTTTTACAAAACAACCCGAAAAAAACAGAAAATTAATCAATATAATACAATAAAAAAGGTTGAATAATTTTATGTTAAATATAAATAAAAGTATTTCTAACTATACAACAGTCAAGTAAATTATCATTGAAACTATTTGACGCTGTAATAAAATCATAAAGCGGGGTCGAGCGAGAGTTGCTCATTAATTTGACGAAGTTAGTAAACAGGCTGACTACATTATAGCCTATAAATTAACTAAATCTACGTATAAATTAAGCCGCCTTAATAATTAAGTTCGGAACGGCTTAGTAAACATGACTAGCCCTGCGATTTACCTTGGAGTGTTCTTACCTGTTATTAAACGGGAGACTTTGCTGTAAATAAATTGAGTTTGTTTTGATTTAAACAACATAGGATAACTAATTCAAACTTACGTGAGAACATTATAATAACATTATTAAAACGGCTAAACAGTCACGTATATTCTACAAACTTTATACTATTCGACGTACGTGGGACTGGTATTATTTCGCGGTCGCGGCCAGTCCCACTCACCCTGATAAAAGGCCCCCGATGGGCTCGAAACTAGTAGGTGCCGCCACTGGATGAATATACGTGAGTATCTAGCCGTTTTTATATAAGTTTAACGTAGGATAAATTAAACTTTAATTTTCCGATGAAAGAAGATTGGATCTAGACTATGTATCTGAAGTGTGATAAGGATAGAGATATGATGATGAAAAATAAAAATAAGTATTATAATGAAAAGAAAACAAAAGATATATGCCTTTCTGTGAACTGATGGTTGTAATACTTTAAAAACCTTTATTACATCATCCGATTGCATATACGTTTCGTTAGAAACTTAGTCCGCTCTCTCTTGCGTGGAATTAGTTTTCTAAGTTGAAATTAGATTTAGCATAACAGACGTAATATACGGGATACGTAACTTTGAAACCTATTTCAGATAAATTTAATACTTTTGAGTTAATGATATTAGTGGCTGTAATTTATAACATAAAAATCCAGGAAATTTTAATAATTCGTAAGATAATATCGCTAACACTAAACAACTTTTAAATTATCAAGTCTAGAATATACTAACAAGTATAAAATATACGAAAAATTCAAGTGCTCTCAAAGCGCGAGTAATAGGATAAAGTTTTGACAGTGATGCAAAATATTTGGTAATGCAGTATCTCGGAGCATGCTTACAATATTAATGACGGGGTATGCGCAGACTGCAAGCATGCCTGGCATCTAAGCTCTCGTGTTAGCTTAAATGACACATTATCCGTGCCAAATATTATAAAATATTTTAATATCTTTAAGAATTTAGACTTTAAAAAACATTGCTGCCCTAAAATAGAGAAACGTTGCATAAGAAAATTTTAGTTCTTTCAACAGTTCACGTCAACCATAAGACTACTTTTAAAGTCACATAAAATCTTTTTTCCATCATTGTATAATAAATAAATTAAAAAGAAACTTTACTTATTAAGTTTAATTGTCTTTTTCTTCTTCCACAGGTACGACCGTCAACAATACGGACAACATAAAAATCACAACAAATGTGTAGATGTAGGAATGTAACAATAAAATCAAGAAGCCCGAAGATGAAGAGGCGTTCGCTGCCAACCGTCCGCGAGGAGAGCCGCGGGATTAGCTTGTGCAACAGTGATTTAGCTATCTACGTAATAGTGACGGCTACGGCCGTGTTTAGTTATGTGAACAGTTTGAATGGTGACTTCGTGCATGATGACATCCCAGCTATAGTGACCAATGGTGACGTCATCGGCACAAATTCTCTAAAGCAACTCCTGTTAAATGACTTCTGGGGTACCCCAATGGCGGATCCTAGTAGTCACAAATCTTATCGGCCACTCACCACGCTTTCTTTTCGGTAAGTTCAATATTTACATAATTATAATATTAATATAATTGATTTAAAATGACTTGTGTTGTATTAAATTAGAACAAGAAGTGTTAGTAATCTAAACTACCCCGTCCCGTGGTATTCTCTGCGATTTTTCTGTAGCATTTGGTAAAGATCTTTCATATTTCATATCAGCACGTATAATCTGTACACATGAAGGGACCAGTATTAACGAGAATATAACATGCTGGAAGTTGGTCGAGTCATGTTCATTCTTCCAAACGATTTCCGTTGAATTTTCCCAACCTAGTAAGATAACCTATAGCTTCGTCATCAATTAGTCAACCTTAGATTAAGTCTAATGTACTATGACACTTAGACTTAAAAATTAGGCTTACTTTTAGTGGTAACAAGACTTTATTGTGAATAAGTCTACTACTATCGCCCTGATGTACTTATATTATTCAAACTTTCGTGAGACATTATACTAAACTGATATATAAACACGACTAAACACTCACGTATAATTGTCCGGTGGCGGCACCGATTAGTTTCGAGCCCATCGGGGGCCGTTCATTCATCAGGATGAGTGGTACTGGTATTATTTCGCGGACGCGGCACCGGACGAATATATGTGAGTGTTTAGCCGTGTTTATATATCAGTTCTGATGTACTTACTTGTAAATATAAAATTTAAAAATATACTAGGCCCAAATTTAAAATGTATTTTACCATTTCAATGCTACATTGCAGTCACTAAACATAGACTTAACTATTTTACTTTAATTTGACCTCTTACTTAAATTTAAATATATATTCGTATAGGTGTGTGTACCCTATTCTTTCCCGTCTTAAAGTCACACATAAATATTCCTCGTAGCTAGTCTATTTATCACTCCGTGTGCGGACAACGAATATATCAAACAGGATAACGGCCACTTACAAATACTGAAATACCACATTATATATATTATTATGCTATTATAATAAGCTTATTTTTATTCAAAAGAAAAAAAAATAATATAACTAGTAAATCAGTTAGACTTTTTCCTTTTACATTTCAATAAACAAACTTTCTAAGCTGTATGTACTGACTCAGGGTACACAACTTAATTAGTTTTTTTAGTGAAGATTCCTTATACCAAATCTACATTTAATGTCCTCCTTAGTGATTATTTAACAGCCGTGCGAGTTTCAAATAGATTAAACATAGATCTTCCTCAATTATGGTACTCGATGTTTAGTTACAAATATTTTCGACGAGGAAAGTAGCGACTATTAGGTAGTATAGCTATGTTAGGATATGCGACACTGTGTCACATGTATGTGGCAGCGAGGGCGGTAGATAGCCGCACCTGTGGGCGCTAATAAATTACGATAACGCCACTGCTTGCCGCTCGCCCACAAAGATTCACTCTTATCTCGTACAGTTCGCACTTTTGCGGGATATGCTCGTACTGGTGGGGGAAATAAATCTGTTAATTCTACTCTAGAGCATTTTATGTTATCGTCATCAATGGCAACAAATTAATAGGATACACAGAGTTGATAGTTACTAAAAGTGACTACAAATATTGCAGTATAAATGCGAAGCAAGGTTTTTAAGAACATTAAAAACTTCTGTCTAAGTTGTGTTGAATGATAGGGGGTTAAGAAAAAATACATTTATAAATGTAGTATCTTTTAGGAGAAAAGGTTTGGAATGATGGATCACAACCTTTAGAATTAAAAGTGGTCTACAAAATCAATTCACTGTAATACATGGTCAGAAATATTATTTTTAAGAGCGAGTAAGTAAAATAGTAATCTAAAATCATCTAAAATCAAGTGTGATTTTCAAATACACCTTCGCGTAATACAAATTTTAGCTCTTTCCGTCTTAATTATCTTAAAAGCCTCATCTAAAATCCCTAAAACACAACTTTGACACTCTCACTAAATTGGTTTCGTAATTAATTTATGTTATGGCTTCTTACATAATATCTCCGACACCCGAATACTTCGGTTTGGTAATATTCCTTATATGTATATTGATTGATTTATTACTGTGAATTATTATTACTCGTATTAATACAATATTCAAATGTAACATTGAAATATAATACTAAGACGTCATGCAGCATATCTAAAGCCGATTTACGTTCATTGTTCCTCACAAAACAATGGAAACGCGATTGTAATTATGTTATAATATCGCTCGATAGAGCTTAACCTAAGTGTAATGTACCGTTCAATGATATAACAATTCAATCTATACATAGTTATATAGAATAAGGCTCTATTGTTTAAATTAATCCGATCGATAGCCTTAACCTAACTCACCATTACACCTACTACATTATATCTAACTAACGGTAGGTTACCAAGGCCGTATTGCAGCCGAAGACCACAGAAGACTGACAAGGAATTTCGCATCTACATCTCTTTATCTGAAATACAAAATTTCGTCTAACAATATGAATTTAAATAAGTTACTATGCGCCGCTACCTCTATGTACAAAGTGGCGACGGCTAAATAAAATAGAACTATTCACAAAGCGAGACAAGAGCCCAAAACTTATAAGTTTGCTAGAGAATATGAAAACAAACACGTAAGCAACTGAAATCGGATTACACGGGGGGGCTTTTCTGCAAAAACCAATAGGTCTGGAACGCCTCTGGGACGGTCTCGTAATCTTATTAGGGGTCCGTGGGCAAACTACTGAAACCACTAGGCGCATTGCTTTAAATTTATGATACCTTAGTGAATACTCAATAAACAACTGATTGACGTTGATGTTTAAATAGACCGCTTATTTAAAAATAAAATAATTGCATTTATTGAGGTGTAATTCTTTCATTACTTCGTTTTAATAAATAAATTAATGTTTGGGAAAATTGTTATAATATTTGCATTCAACGCAATACGAATATAATTTTTTGCTTCTGTTACTTTGGTTAGATCTTAAGATTTACTGGCTCTTTGTTCTACATGATTTTACTAATCTGAATCATCATATATATTATTCGTAATTGAGTTATTGAAAATGATACTTAATCCGCATCAGATAAGATTGAAAATACGTAAATACATAATTGATGTGCCTGCGGAATCCCTTGTGACTTCGTTGCGTCGGCTTTCGTGGTACATTTTCTTATACGAATGGATAAAAATCCACCCGTTTCTCCCTTACCCATCCCATACGTATGTGAGAGCTTCGCTGTCTTGCTGCGACATTATTGATAACTGTGGCGTGTGAACAGGACCGTCAATGTTACGATTATAGTTCCACGAGTTAGGAAACTTTGTCATTCAACTCGACAACGCGTAAAGTTTTCGTCGCCAACATTGTTGAGGAGTTATTTGCAATTAGATGTGCGACGTTCAGGTCGAATTAGATCGATTCTATTGGTTACGAAGAAAAAACTATTCGTCGTAGTTTCGAAACTAATATACTAATTGTTTTAAGAAACAATAAATATCCATTATTATTTCAGGAATTAAACAAACAATATTATAACGATTTCTTTAAATCTGTAAGATCTGTTTCGTCCTTTTATTATATTATAGAATAGTTTTTATATGATTAAAAGTTAACTTTTTATTTACACTCTAAATTACAAAAATTTCCTGACAAAAACTCTAGCATTAATATCCAGCAACAAAACCTAGAAAGAACAATAGATTGAGCTAGAATAAAGCTAAAATTCTTAGAGAGTCATATCCATTTCAAATGTTTCAATTATAGTAACTACACAGCGGCGTGGAGCGAGCGGGAACAATAAGATCAATTGGGCTTCGGAGCGTAATTACAGAGCCGATACGCCGGCTAATAACTACTGGCAGCGGACCAATTGCTGGCAAATTATCGATATTGTTCCACAGGCCTAATGTTTTACAAAATGTTATATCCGAGCTGGTAATATCCATGCACTAATGATACATTATAATCATTGCTCGTTTATTATCATTTATACCAATAAGCTACGGTATGGTGGAATTATACAATTCATATTTCTATTATTTAATGATCATTTTATCATCTTCATCATCGTCATCATAAATTCAGTCACATGTCCCCAATTTAATGGACTTTAATGATTTAGTGACTATAAAATTTTAGTCGTCATTAGCAATATTGAATATCAGATTCACAGAAGATAGATAAACTAGTAAATGCTAGTAAGTCAAGTATTTGTAGAGTTTGTTGTAAACGAAACCAAATTTCCTCGTCATCGTAGACGTCAGCTATTTAGAGACATCGCTACATTGAAATTGATCAGACAGGTCCTTTTCCTATCAACATAATCTCGTATTAATTTAATTTCACTGATCTCTAATAATATTTTTAAACTATGTTGAGTTGATACATTCCTAGTACAAGACATTCGACATTCGGATTGTATTAACGCATAAATGCTCGCAAGTATACTCTTTATGCTAGCTTTCTTTTGTTTTTCAAAGGTCTTTGTAAGAAAAAATATTCTTCAATATACGTATCATAAAAAATATGAAACTTTCTATTTTTACAACAATTTTGCAATTTCTATTACAAAGAAATGTGATGAAGCGTCGGTTGAATTACGAAAAAAGAAAATGTAATAATACATTTGTAAGTTATAGCTTACTTAGGATCACGTTGGCCACTTGCCCAGTCGAGACTTATTCGAGGGGACGTGTTTTTGTCTGCGTTACGAACGCTTTCGACACAATTTCGTTAAGTGGTAACGTAAGGTGGAAGGTCATTATTTACATTTCAATAGCAATCACTTCGAACAACTCTATTACTATCTGACGTCAGATCTCGCTCTTAATGTTAGTTAAGTTTCATTTATTAGATTGTAAAGAAATAACACCCTTACGTAGAAAACTAAACCTTATTTTTACCTACAAAATAAAAGTGCAATATTTGCAAATATCAGTGTAGTAATTTTCGAAATGAAACTTATCTTTAGATGTATGTATGGATGTTGGTTAGAAGGTATTACCAGAAAATTGGCTGAAATTTGGCACAGATGTATATAGCATAGCCTGGAAATACACGCAGGCTAATAATTAAGTTTTTTTAAATACCGCGCGGTCAGTGTCGTGGGTGACAGCTAGTCGTTATAGAAATTAAAGTAAATCAAAGACTTCAGTTTATTTTATCACATCCTTAAGTTTGACTAATTTACAATTTCCATCGAGGCTCTAAAGATGTCTTTACAAAATGCCGTCAATAATAAGGATAGAGATGACATTTCGCAGCAATTAAAATCCCCAGAGAGCGTCGGTGGCTCAGTGGTCAAAACCTTGACTTGCAATCTGCAGGTCCTAGGTTCGAATCACATTACGAAGTACATTTATCCGACGTTCTTACGGTGAAGGAAACCATTGTGATACAACCTGCACATATCTGAGAAGTAATTCAAAGATATGTGTGAAGTCAACCAACCCGCACTTGGTTGACTATGGCTTAATCACCCTTAACTTAAGGTAGGCTCCTAGCCCCTCGATGGGGACGTATAGTGAGCTGATGATGATGAAAATCCCCAGCGCTTCCATTCAGGTGGCAAGCGATTCGTCATGAGGAAGTTTATGGAGTAATAAGTGACTAAGATTAATGCGGACAATTTGTACGGGCGACGCAACTCTCGGATATACGACCACTGTTATACCGAGATAGTCGGAATCAGATGAATGCTAAGAGAAAATTTTGTACTACCTCTATGTTGTTATTATAATTTTATTGTAAGTTATAACAATTTAAGCTCTCGTTTACGACTCAAGTCTTTGATCTACGTTTTATGAATGCATGACTAAATTTATATTAGTCCACTTAGCTACGCATTTCATCAAATTTGATTAATGCTAGACTTGAAACGAAATTCTTTTAATAAAAATATAGCAGTGAAGTATTACTATGACGTTCATAAAATTATTTTAAACTTAACTTTCAGACTACGAAACGTTACATCGTATTCTTGAATTTTGCATAGGAATGGTAACCGCACATTTCTTGGTTAAAAAGCTAAATTAATATACAACGATTGTATTAAATCGTTAATCTGAATCTCCTCCTATCTCTGTTTTATCCGTTGAGGACTTTAGTTTTAAAGTAACTCTAAGCAAAGTTTGAAGAAAGATAACGCCAGGTTGATGTGATTCGGTCTCCATGGTTAGCGCAGGCTGTGCTCTGACAGATATTAATCTGTTCTCTCATGTTGCCGGAGAATGTAAAAAGACATCCACTTTGATGTCTCTCCAGCCATAGCAATACTTCACTTTATTATGTTTAAAAATGTTATTTTTTTATGGTGATTAAGAAAAAAGTATTTACACGTTTCATGTGCCATCGTCAATGGTTAAGAGATCATGGGTACATGAGGTCGTGGGTTTAATTTCATTTCAATGAAGCTAATAGCTTAAATTTAAATACGATTTTCTATCAAGATATGCTTGGAAAAAATATAAAAAATTATTTCTAGTTATTTACTATCAGTAGAAGACTCATAACGTAAAAACTTCATACATAGTTTTTAACGATTTTATTTAACATATATCAAATAGTGGTCCATTTGATTTCCCCGGGGTACACGATAATCCTCATCCCAAAACTTAATCCTATCAATTTACTTCATATTACCTTTTCAAGGATCAACAATTTGGTTAAGAGTACGGTTAACATACGAATATTTAACCGGAAATTATTTAAAACTATAATCATAGTGTTTCGTACCTTTATAAATATTCATAAGGTAAAATAAATTAATGTAATATTATAATATAAAATTTATTATTATTATATTAATATTTTTAAAATTTTAATTATTATTAATATGTTCTCTTCTTTAGATAAACACATCCCTTACTAAAGTACATATTCCATGTTATAAATAAACACTTTTCATGAGCTATTTTCATACTATATTCTTTTAAGACTTCGGACACATACTAATATGTACTTTGCACGATTACATACAAAGTCTAAGTTTGCACTGCAATTTTTTTTGTAAATTGTGTTTTATGTAGTCAATATTTATATATTCTTTAGCTAGATAAGAAGTAAATAAACTAGACGAGACTAGACAAACTGAGTAGCACGATAATGTTTGTAATTACGATGCTTCCAAACTTTATTTTAGTAAAAACTATAAAATTAAAAAAAACTTCTATAAATTTAAATATTTTAGGAAATCATTACTGTTTAGTTAAGACAGACAGACGAGACAGATTTAATAGTAAAGAGTTGAATATTGATTCTTTTGTAAGAAAAGTAGTCTCTTTAGATTTGGTCAATACTATTATCTACATTTGTTTACGAACTCTACATATTAACGAGTCCAACCATTATTTCGGCTTCGTATTTCAGTAATGAGTTACCGATAACCTTTCAAAGCCCTTGACAATACCCTTTTTTATTGCTTTATCTATAAAATATAGTCTACAATTTATCCAATACTATGACATATTTGAAATAATAAGCTTAAAACGCTTATTTTTACGCTTTGTGAATCTAATGTTAAAATCCGAACCAAAAAGAAATACGGTTTATTGTCCACAAAATTCTTTACTTATTCTATTCATCCTTACATTTTACAAATCTAGACAAACCACTTTGAAGATAATCTCACTGAAATGCACAATATAAACATGGACTTAAGTATAATCTAAGAATAAAAAAAAAATATTTTTTTGCCGGACAAAGAGAGAAAAAAAAGTAGTGAGCTGCAGTAAAGTAAGCCAGGCAATAACACAAACGTTCTTGTGGAGAATATTTTATTTAGTGGGCCGCCTTTGCTTTCTAAGCGGGGTCGGGGACAGTAATAAAAATATTATATACCTAAGTGCTTTGCGGTCCTCTGCTCTACGCAATTGGTACAAGTCAAAGAAGCGATGCAAATATTAATCAAATAATACGATTTTTTTTTAATAATAAGACCATATCTAATATTGATAGAGAGAAACTATTTTTGTGGGTTTCTTTATTCGACTTCAGTAGTATGTAGCTGTTGCCCGCGACTCCGTCCACGCAGATCTAAAAAAAGCTTAAAAACTAGCCTATTTGTTCTTTCTGGCTATGATCTACATCTGTGCCAAGTTTCATCAAGATCCGTTGAGCCGTTCCGAATATACCTTTAAACTAACATCCATCCATCCAAACATTCGCCTTTATGACATTAGTAAGACAAGTAAGGTTTGCTTTAAGTTACAGTACTGCGCTGTCACCTCATAATGGTAATAAGATACTTTGAATCTCTTTGAGCAGAAGAAAATTCCGCTGTGCCTTCCTTAGAGAGAATAATGCCGTCCGCACAGCTTTATGTTTAAAATATACTTAAATAATAACACAGCCAATATATTTCATTAAATAAGTAACTTGATTTTTTAATGTAAAACGCTCAAAGCGTTTAACTTAGACCAATCAGGTTTCAAGTATAGCAGATAGCCTCGACTTTATCCCTTATGCTCAGATACCGCTCCGCTTAAGTTTGCCTTCGGTTTTATTACGGAAAGGTATCTTGATATAAACATTATTTTATGTAACATAATCTAGATGCATTTGTTATTTATCAATTAAATTTTAGAACAAGATAAGTTTAATCTGCAAAATTTAGATATAAATAATACAGATTTTAAGTTTATAAATAAAATTTATAACAATTTATATAGGATGAAGAGGTTTCTGTCTCTGCAGCCTTATAGACTGATTGATTCATGGGATTCCGTTGCCGGTGGTGCTCTATTTTTAATATAATATATTTTGTATAATTTTTATTTGAAATGTACTATTTTAAGAATATGATAAATAAATAAATACATATATAGTAAGATAGTTTATTCGCTGACTGAGACATAAAATCAGAAATATATATTTTTTTTAATGCAACGTACATGATATTAAATACAACTTTAATTAAAAATAAAGTAGTTAAATAAAACTCGGTCTAATATTTTTAAATAACAGCGTCATTTGCTTTATATATTTATGACTGTTCGCGATAAGTGTACTTTACAACAGATCCATGCGAGTAAATCAAGTGGGATTTTATTCTAGGCTACAGCATGGACTGTAAGCTAAACCTAATAGTTTGAATTATACATTTAACCGTTGCAATAAAGTCGATGAGTCGTGCTCGGGAAATCCTGCGGGATTGCCGGGAACAATAAAATACATATTATGTGCTTATA
Organism: Papilio xuthus; assembly: GCF_000836235.2. Lineage (NCBI taxonomy): Eukaryota > Metazoa > Arthropoda > Insecta > Lepidoptera > Papilionidae > Papilio > Papilio xuthus. The sequence continues at coordinate 3,467,903 of NW_013530391.1, forward strand.
GCTTCGAAACTTCGGATTCTATTCCGAATATAATTATTAAATATGTATCGCAATCGGACTTGCATGTATTAGATAATTTAGTTACTGAAATATACGAGTATTCATAGGAAATTGTACGAGTAGAATACTTACCCTTGGTTTCTGAGACCGAATTCTTTGTATAAATCATATCGTGAACATAACTGTAGATAACAATATGTTTTAAACGATGATTTTGATCTCAGAAACCTTTGATTGATCGTTGTTTTAAAGGTGAATATGAAGAACTTGGATGGATTATAGATATTTTTATGATTAGAATTAAATACATAATCTAAGTATTAGAACCTAGAAATTGATTAAGCGCTTTTGTTCTTATCATGGCTTAGCGTTAAAGTTGTTTATATTGAAATGAAATTTGCGTTATTATATTTTCTGTTACTTATCACATAATTTAAAAAGTTGCATGCGATATGCCATAGTAAAAATTGTTAAATCATTCGAATAACATTCCAGTTTCCTCGTTGTAAATAAGAATGGAAAATCTGACAGATAATAAGTATCACGATTATATTCCAACAAAAGTTGTAATAATTTTTATTGCGTGTCGTCTTCACTTGCACGAGGGTATAGCGAAAGCGAAACGCAGTTATAAGTATAGAGCACGTGAAAGCGATAAAACAGGCATTGTTAAGAAATCACGGCGGAGGCGTTGCGTATAGGGAACGATATAATATAATGTCTCTTTTACGGCTGCAAATAAAACAAGTTTTATGAAATCCGTAACTTGGGTACGTGCCGGTGGTGTTTAACTGCCGTGTTATCGCACATTTTAATATAAACGTGTAATCGAGAGAACGTTCCTATGAGTTGATGTGACCGCGGAATACAGTGTTGACAATATACTAATAAAATTACTACCAACATCAAGCAATACAACCCAAAACAATGCATATTGTCGTCTGTCTGTCGTCTGTCCTCGGCGGTAATTCCAAACCGCTACGACTTAGAGTCCTTCAAGAAGCGAGCTTATCACCATCTCAAAGGCCGGCAACGCATCTGCGGTTCCTCTGGTATTGCTGATGTCCATCGGCGACGTTTAACACCTCGGTGTTCCCGCTGCTCGTTTGACCCTTCTGTTATAAAAAAAACTTAAAACACTAAATTAGTTAAAAAGTGCACTTGTAACCTATTTTAACCGTTTGTTAAAAATAGGTTACAAATGCACTTTTTAACTTCTTTGTCATGGGTATTGGTGAGTGACAACGTATTGTGCGAAGTTAATTTGTTAGCTTTCAAAATAAAGTCATTAGTACATTAAACGTTTGGTTAGAGATATACTTAGTTACAACTTTTATATGTATAGATGAAGTTGTGCCTAAAATATGGGAAAATTCCTCACATAGCTTTTAAGTTTACAAAAATGAAGAACAATTTGTATTTATTTCGATCATATCCTTAGTTTTCGAGTACGATGAGCTCTCGCAGAACAATGTTAAATTAAGTCGAAACATTTGCAGATAAGATAGAAGCGCTTATATTTGAGAGATAATATTATGTTTTAGTTAATCGAGCGAGCATGAAAGCTCGAGCAATTACGATCGCATGCCGGCCCACAATTAGATTAGCGTTGTACCGTTTTACCAAAATTTCAAACGAAGATACTCATTGAAATTTACTGGAAGGTGCCAATAAATAAATTAAATTGGAATTTTATTTCATAACAATTACTCATCCCTTCAATGTGATGCCTATAACCTACGCACTTATCTAAACAATCGATATTGAGCAATATTGGCTTATTTCAGGTATTTCGAGTTAACTTTTTAAATCTGTTTATCGATCGAAATAGCACTATGAAAGCCTTTTTTTTCAGAGGGGAATGCTTTATGCATACTCCGCGCCCCGGGGGGGAACGCGGTAGTTATGTGGGATTCTCCTCCATAGCGGAGGCATACCCACTAAACCCCTCTGTTCCTCCAACGCATCGGGACGGGACCACGGGAACGCTTTCGCTCTCGTCCGCGGCCCCGTCTGCAGCACTATGAAAGCCTGTCTAAGTTGATTGATGTATTTTTATATTTAGTACTGCACAAAGTTACGATTGCGGTTGAAATTTCTACGAAAGCTAATAATACTAACAATAACAAAACCAGTACATTTAATATTTTGTGTCATAAAAAAGATAATCAAACATACAGATTACGTTGGAATAGTTATTTATTGCGCCCCAAACTATCACAGGTTCCGAGAAATTAATTTATTTGTTTCATGTATATGACAAGATAATTGAAAAAATAAAATAAATCGAAACATTTTATACAATGAAACATCCGAAAAATGATCTGATTTAAGTGTATTTTAACGCTATTGATAGCACATTGCTTTGCTTGACTATTATCCGTATTATAAATATTTTAATCGTTTGATCTATGGTACAAATTAATCGTTTTTCGATTGCTTTTCGTTTCCTATCATTCTTAAAAAGTAACAATTTATCAAGTATCAAAGCCACGTTGCTTTACAAAGTTAACAAAGCGCGGCTACTAATAATGAACATCCATTGGATCTAATTCCACGTCATTTATGCCTGACAAATGGTACCACTCGGTACGGATATTTCACCACAATACTAATAATTATATACTAACAAAGATACACTAAAACTATTCCCATTAATGTCGTGATTTAGTTTTAATAGCCTTTGTGTCAATCACTTTTATAAAAAAGTTTAATAAACAAGTTTATTTGGTTGTACCTTATATTTTAAATCATCATAATTTAGGTTCCCTTTCTCCTCAAAATCATGAAGTTGTTTAATCTATAAGGGTTCCAATATGATTTACATAGTTCTTTAATTTATCATATTAAATTTTACATGTTTTGATACAATTAGTTCTAACATATTAATAACAATGAGGTAAATCGCGCCTGTAACCCAGAGGTGTAAGCAGAGACCACGATAGACTTCTATTTGGCGCAGTCCTGTCACACCACTAAGGCATTCATAAATTCACGCATAGATGCATATGTTAGCATATTTTTAAGTTGAAAAGACTCCAAACGTATATTAGTAGTTGAAATAAAACAGTCTATTCAAGTGTATGCTATCAATTTAAATAAAAGCCCTTACGTTTTCCAAAGAAAGTGGGCCAGTAACATTTAATTTGTCCGTGTTTGTTTAGTGGCAGAGTTATATTCGTGCTGGGAGAGGAGAGCCTGTAAAACACGCAGCTCCTCACGTTTTTGGGCGCTCGTTTCGAGTCAGGATCAAAGATTTATACGAGGCTTATGTATCAAGGGAGTTTCTTGCCAAGAATCTAATTACTTGAACAAGCTATTTTATAAGTAAGTTTGCGGTTGTAAGCTTTGGATTTATTATTGAAAGCTTTTGCTATCTATTTATAATTATAAGGGCATCTTTTAATCTTCTTGTATGAAAATATTCGAGTGAAATATCGAAATCTTTTTACAATAACATTCTCTTAGTATCTTAATAATATATATATTACCATTATTCCGATAGTCGTATCGGTGAATGGACTGATAGCGAAGAGCTTCGACCAACAGCTGAAGAAGCTCTCGCTAAACGTTAAGGGCTCGATACAAAAGACAAGTATCCTAAAAACCGCACGTATCATGAGAAGGTTCCTGTCTCTGCTGCCCTGACCACTGGTTGTTTGAGTCATAGGGTTCCGCAGCCGGTGGTTTTCTATTTTTCATATAATATGTTTTGTATATATTTTTTTGGATATGAAGAACCATATTAAAAATATGATAAATGAATGAATACTAATAGATATTATGTGGTTATTATAATCACGATTTGAAATCTTATGATTGATGTTACTCACGTACCACTTCAATTATCACAATTTTTGCAGACGCTATTTTACGAATTCGTTTTTCTGCTAAAGAAGGAATAGTACATAGAGCTAAAAATTATATTTTCTTTTGTTATAAGAGTCGTGTAGGTAGCATTAAAGATCACTTGAGAATGTAAAGAACACTAGAGTTGTCATTATTTTAATGAAATAGTTTCAGCGGCTTTACGCTCCTGACTATATAACGACTCTTTTGAATATTTACAAACCAGAATTAAAACATTATGTTGTATATAACTGAGATAAATTTTCATAATTCAGTGCTTTTTGTTTCCAATAAAATTATAATTTTAACATAAAACTACGTTTGGATTTAATTTTTGACTTTGATGATTTTTTTTTAAAGATAAATGTAATCTTTTTAAGGACCTAAGTATATTTGATACATAAGTTGTCATAAAATAATATAGAATTATACATTCCAAAGAACAACGTGTAATATAAAATTTAAAATAAAAAATAGATTGCTTGAATATATAATATATAATGTATTATTTACAATCATCTTTAAATACATAACATCTACAATAACTTAAGTCATGTTTAATCAATATCTATATTCTAAAACGTTTTAGAATTATAAAAGCATTTGGATATTGTGAAAGCGTTTAGTGGAAATTTACGTTCAATATAACGTTCCACTTCATTTAAACTTGTGTAATAACAAATGTAACTTGTGAGCGTTACAAACGAGAATATTAATTTAATAATCATTTCGTTGACTCCTCTTGTAGCTACGCAGTTGGCGACATGCCAGAATCGAGGACAAGACGCCCAATGCGTGCGACAGGGAATCCTAAGTTACGATTCTTTATAAAAACCCTCACTTATTGAATTGTACATAAATGATTTGTTTCATTAACTTAACATCTTAACATCTTAAACCCAGACAATTGACAGATATAGTCTTTATCCTTACTAATATTATAAAGGCGAAAGTAACTCTGTCTGTCTCGCTTTGGCGCCAAAACTACTGAACCAATTTAAATTACATTATGTACACAGATAATTTAGACGCTGAAAGACATAGACTACAATTTTTAGACGAAATAAGGGTTGTAAGGGGTTCAAAGGGGTTGTAAGGGGTTCAAATTAAAATGATATTTGAAGACAGTTTTTGACGCGGACGAAGTCGCGGGCGCAGCTGGCGTTCTATATTTTACATTATCTAACCCTAATTAACAATGGCAAAGAAATCATTTTATTTTAGCCTTCAAATAGTGTTTATAGCGTAAAAAGACGTCAAGTTTATGGAAAAAATAGGTTGAAATTCACACAGTGTTATGAAAAACATTTTAGCAAGATAAAAAGATGTTGAAAAGCTTCAGTTATTCAGGTGTGCGTCATATTTCTCGGTGAGAGCGTATCCATTACCATCATTCACGGGGCCGACAAGCGGCCGTCATCGCGCTCTTTTCACACACTTAATTAATGAAGGAGCTCACGCGACCCTTTTTTCCCTGAAGCCACTCGCGTAGAAGTTAAAAGTTAAGCGACTGATCACTGTCATATTTTGGAAAATATATTACCTTCTTTCTATACTTTTTTTTCAGTTTTTGGAAATCTGTTTTTTATGGCCAGTTGTTGTCCATATGTACTTAACTGATGTTTAATATTCTACTATTATATTTTATTGTTGGTTTCTGAGAACAAAATTCTCGTATATGACATGACGTATTGGTATTTTTGTTTTGACAAAGAATAACAGAAATTACGATAGATTTATACAGGGATTGTAACCGTAGATTTCCACTGCCGAATCAGTTATTTTTTAAAGAGCATTAAAGGGATATCGAAATGTTATTATAACAGTGACTTGGCGCGAGATTATTCAAAATGTTTAGGTGACATTTGGTGTCAGTCGCAGTAAGATTTGACACAATACGAAATGCGAGGAGCAAAGTTAATCTCTAATTAGTGAGATTCCATTAACTTGAGTTTGCGATTGTAACTCCCCCTCCCCCTTACCCCCGGCTACATGACTGTGGGCCAAATGAGGCCTGTTTTAACAATTCCTAATTAAATTTCCTTCATGTAACTACACCCGTAATTAATTAATGTTATACCTGAAAAGTTAATTTAAACTCCTTTAGTAATTTACCGCTTTGCCTACCTACTGCTGAGGGTTCTTACTTTTCTATGTTCGAGGAAGGATTTCCTAATTAACAAAATTATAACTCATTGTCAATAAGGTATTTCAGAAGCAAAACTTTATTTCTCATAAGACACATATCTATATGTTAATTTATTATAAACTAGCAGTTTTCCGCGACTTCATCCCTGCGAAATTAGTATAAACTTAATACGTTACCCATATGTTGTTCCAGACTATGTTCTACATATGTTCCAAATTTTATCAGAATCCATTTAGCTGCTCCGGAGACCTTCTTACAAACCATCCATCCATATTAATTTTTGCATTTATAATATTAGTAAGATAAGAAGTAATATCTTAAGCTATATTTCATATTGTGAATAGATTCAACAATTCAAAAAGTAAAATCTTAGTACACTAACTACATTGAAAAGATAAATGTGCAAATATAAAGGGATGACTGAGAAAGATAGTGTATTTTGTTTTTGCAGCGAAGAGCGCTGTTCAACGTCAATGGAGCGGCAAATTGTTCTGAGCAATAGAAATACGAAATGTCTCAATTGTTTCTTTACGAGCATAATCGTACACAATACGCTTGATCAGTACAATAGACTACACGTTTCTGTGACATTGTCTATTTAAATGTTACACTCAGTGTGTATTTCTAAAACCAAAATCTGTTTATTAAAATATATCGTTATTACAAAGCAGAGATAATATAATGATATGTTTTAAACGGGGACTTTGGTCTTAGAAATCCATGTTCAGTATTAATATTTTATACCCGTAAAGAGTCGTGTTACTCCTTCATACTTGTGATAGATAATTAAATTTAAATTTGGGCGGAATCTGTAATTTTCTATTCGATTTGGAAACAACCTTGTCCTATCTTAGTTATAAATTGTTTTATAATAAATCTTAGTATTCAAGTTGAGATTAGAATTCGGTAGAAGGATACAAACTTTGATTTTAGTAATGGGAATTAACTTAACTTCAAGTTGATGCAAAGATTACATTTTACCAAGATTACACGAATTTAATATTTTATTAGTCATTAGTCTTATTAAACTAGCTGTCGCTGGCGACTCCGTCCGCGTGGATATATAAAAACTTAATTAGTGTAGCCCACCCATCCATCCATTCACATCATCATCATCATCAGCTCACTATACGTCCCCACCGAGGGGCTCGGAGCCTACCCTAACTTAAGGGTGATTAGGCCATAGTCAACCACGTTGGCCAAGTGCGGGTTGGTTGACTTCACACATATATTTGAATTACTTCTCAGATATGTGCAGGTTGCATCACGATGTTTTCCTTCACCGTAAGAACGTCGGATAAATGTACATATGTAAATCGGAAATCGAAAAACACATTGGTACATGGCGGGATTCGAACCCAGGACCTGCAGATTGCAAGTCAAGTGCTTGACCACTGAGCCACCGACGCTCTAGTAGTAGTGAGCGAACGAATATACGGGAGTCTATATTAATGTGAAACATTAATTACAATGTGTCTTTATAATTTTAAAAACTATCATTATGTTATTACTTGACTAAATATAAGTTCACATGCAATCAAACAACTTATATACATTATTTTATGCTATTACTTTTATATTTACTTCTAAATATAATTACTACCAGCCCATTTCATAAACACACGCTTTACTTGAAAAACTAAATTTTGACAAACATTTAAAAGATATACAATTCTATTGATTTAGGTGTTTAAGACATGAACAGACTTATAAAAGTTTCAGGCTATATAGATGTTATATTAAAAAGTTTTCCTTATAAGTGACATGCGCGTTGTAAGGCATTCGCTCCGTACCCCTCGGTACCGACTCTTCACAGTCGCATTTTATTGTATACTGTCACGCAAGAAATGATAAAGTACATTACTTTAGTGAAACAATTAAACAACAATTACAGATTCGCATCCATATTGCAAAAGTTACGTTGTATTCATCAATCTCCTGATGAACGTAACTTCTAATATCTATACCTATTTAATAACTTTGTTTTTTTAATAACGAATCTTTTATAAGTTTAAGATGGTTCCAAATATGAATTTATAGGCTTAATTTCTGAGAACCGGATTTAACTTATATGTCTACAAAATACGAATATAAAAAAATAGAAAAGGATTCTCGTAATACGGCACCGCGTTTATGTAAATAAATGTTGTGTTTATTTCTTTATACTCTTTTGATCTGTTCATTTATTTTACTATTGCTTCAAATATTTTAGTTTGTATGGAAGCGATAAATTGTACTTAGCGATGGAAATAACAATATCTTGCAATTGTTATTTAAAACCTTCTTCTTGAGGAATATTTTGAGCAATTCATATAAAATTTATTATTGCTTTTACATAATAAATGTTTAGACGATTGAAATTTATATTTTCTTTTAAAATGTTCATCGTTTCAGAAGTTTTTAGAGTTAGAAGCAGAATATAGACAAGACGTTAACATAAGTTCGTTCCCACGAAACCTATTGATCTGATTTGTAAGTTTTTGATTTTATCCAGTGTTAATACAGTGTGAGAATAAAATTTATTTATAAAAATTAAAAAAAAAATGTAAACGAAAATTTGGTTTTTATTTCCTGGAAATAATAACCGATTAATAAAAAAGCGTACAACAAAAGAAATGATGTTACTAGAGGCACCGCCTACAGCAAGTTGCCTTCACGTGTCACGCTGCGGATCATTTGTCACGCCGCGCCGGGGCTAGAGGCGGTAAAAAATGTTGAGAACCCCGCACTCGCGGTTTGCCCCAATTTATTTTTGTTTCACGGAACCTTAAAAAAGTTGAAGCGTCAAATGATCTTTCATAAAAAGGTAAAAAATGGAATACAATTCCATCCCCTTTCCTTTCTTTTGTTTACATGAACATAGATTATAGAGAAATAGTGACATATAGACATCTGTTATTGTTACTTCCATTACGATATGAATGTGATTTTTCTCTCAAAGATTTTTGTATCAAATTAGTAACAATGTAGCTTTTAAACCCTTAAACAATGTAAGTTTTATATAGTATGATGTAAGTAGATGTTCGTATTTAAATGTTAATTTAAATACGAACATCTTCCTAGGGGAGCTCAACAATTTCGATCGTTCAAATAAATTTAATATTTATTAACCATCGGCAAGAGCCAGGTACATAATAAATGACACAAGTTGGCAGCTTGGCCGGTGTTCTACGGAACGGGTATTGTTTTGTACCGATCATGTTTCTCGAATACACAAATTAATTTGGTGTCATTGCCAATTAAACGTTGTTCCGGTATTTATGAACGTATACCTTTATAGGCTTAATAAAACATTGTTCAAAACTCAATATTTTATTTACTAAGTACATATTATATTAATATACTTTGTGATAAAATTAAATAAACAATTAAAAACGTAACATTTGTAATGGAAACTTTGTAAACATAATAAAATTGTAAAATAATTTAAATGGCTAACATTCACGTCTAAACTCCCGTAAGGCACTGATTCGTTTCGAACCCGTCGCGAGTTCTTTTTCAGGGCGAGTGCTTATATGTCAATTTTTATCAAATTATTATATTATATTTAATTTATTAATTAATTTATCAAGAACATTATTTAAATTTTACCAAAAAAACATTATACGATACGATAAAACATTCTCTTTTGATGTGTAGCCATCTAAATTTGTTTTGTTGTGTGTAAACGTACTTTTGCTTTTAACCGTAGCTTAAAGTTATTTAATTGAAAATTAATTTAATAACTCTCCGCTGACTTCTCTTTCAACAGTATAAATTCTCAGCATTATTTGTTCTCGCCACAAAGGATATAACGCGGTCCGGGACTAACCGCAAATGGACAACAAAATTATTTAGCGTTGTTTCCTTGTCCACAACACAGCTTTGATATTTCAAACCACTCGGTTTAGTTGTTTATAGTTATTTAAAAATAATAATATTTTAATTTATATATATATATATTAAATGAAAGTGACCAAATTAACTCAACTGTAGGGTAAGATACAAGTATAATCAGAGTGAAGTACAGATTAACATTTATTTCCAGCTCAAAGTATCGTAGAGATATTATTATTGAAAAAGAGGTGATTAAAAATTATTACTTATACTGTATTTTTCTTTGAATATTTTACTACTATAACAACAAAAGTACATCGTGAAGTGGTTTTCACGGAGGGAAAATACATAGGAAGGGGTAATATCATCTTTCTGTGCGTCCTCCTCCTCCGTCGTTTAAAGGTTACGCTTCTGTGTTTGCGGATGTCCATGGGTAGCGATCGCTTCGCAATTACGGCGAATTCAAATTACGGTATAAAAATCATGTCGATATTGTGCAACTAAATAAAAGCAGGCAATGAAATAAAAACAGTTAATTTCTCTGTAAAATATCAAACTTCATATCTATTTAAATGCCTTAAAATTAATAGTAATTTTACTGTCGTGACAAAAATGTGTAAATTGGCAGACTGTAAGGCTGTCTGGGAGAAGGGGAGGGGAGTCGAAGGCGGCTGCCCTACGCCGGGGCAACATTAACGTACTGAATAGATTTAGGATGTCATTTTGTTGGCAAAGTGTCATTCGCCGTGCCTGCCAGTGCCGACTCGCGGCACAAATAATATTTCTGTACGTAGCCATTTACTGTTGCAAATCACGCGACTTTTTACCACAAAAATATTTTATGTTTTAAAGTTATAAATATGAATTTTATAAGTATTTACTTTCATTGGAAATGTTGCAAGGATCCGCAAAACAACTCAACAATAAACAATACAACTGATATGAAGTCGAATTTAACATTTTAAGATGACAAACCAAAATAATTGAAATTTATTTAAAAACATTATTATTATGACTCTTAATTCATAATCGTTCACTCAATTTTAATACCATTTTCATTAAATAAATAAATACTCCACAACAAGGCGTCCGATACTATCCGAGTACCCTTAGGATATATAAATGACCTTTGTTAGCTAGAAACCGTAACACGGCGTAGGTGAAATATCCCGAGCAATGGATTTCTGTGAGTTATGAAAGCGTTGGCCGTGCGGGTTGTGGTATACAATATTGTTGCTGCGATGTAACCCGGGGGACATGTGCCTGGAATCGAGCCTTTACGCCTACCTACAATAAGCCCTAACACTTTAATATTATTATATAAACATTTCGATATATAATACAATTTTTGCATACAAAAAGCTGTTCGATTTCATGTTTTGTGACGTCACTAAATCAAATAATCCTACTAACATTGAATGCAAAAATGTAGATGCAAAGACTGAACAGATTTAGATGTTTGTAATAAAGATAGATTAGTCTACAAAAGCGCGTAGAAAGTTTTTTTTAAATACAGACAGACGCAACTACGGATGAAAAGTTGTAAATATTTTACTTCAATATCAAAGTACATTGTTTAAAATGTCTCAGTTTTCTTTTGTTTGGCTACACAATATGAAACGATAGGAATGAAATGAACGATGATGACATGTGTAACGTACGACTTCGACCCAGAAATTGGGTTACTTTTAAAGGTATTACATTCTGCGGATATTCAATTACCCAAGAAAGGTTTTAAGAGGTCGGTCCTCCGCCACAAATAAACCGTAAAAATGTTGAAGGGACTTCCAAATTGAGCGGTCCCGTTTAGTTTATCGTTAAATTTAGATTATGTTCGTCTAAAATGGCTTCTTCTAAAACAAACATTTTTTATATTTTATTTTCAACAATCTATCAATATTTTATATCAAAGTTATGTCTGCCACCTTGATGCTTAACGCAAGAGGCTTAATTATTCTTTTTTACTGCGACAAAATAATTATGTTTATTTTTTATTTTGTGTATTAAAATCCATGATGTTTTCAAAATAAAACTCTTAAGACCTTAGGAGTAACGCAATTTGTCGTTTAATTAATACATTAAAAACGATAATAACTGCTAATTACAGCGTTCAGCTTAATTGGAGATAACGGTAAGACGGATAAATTTTTAAATGAGATTCAACTATATATTTTATATTCATAATTAAAATCACTGAATCGTAACTTATTAAATTTAAAGCTTGGGGCTTAATTTATATCGTGAATTGTTGACAGTCATAAATTGGATTTTAATCGTTTTGGATTTTTGATTGGAGAAATTACTAACCGAGATCTGTAAATAGCGCGATTAAATTCTGATATATTGGCGTGCCGAAGGTCTAATTTTAATCCACTGCACGCTCTTTTCCCATCCTTTTCTTAGAAGAAAATGTTGGATGCATCTGTAATTGCGAATGTCTATAAACAGTTCTTCGCTATTTCGGCGAATTCAGGTAGCTGCTTGCTCATATTCCACCTTATAAGAAAAACCAAATAATTTCTCAAACATATTTGTTTACCAGCCGCTTAACTTAACAGCGACATCTTTTGACAAAAACATAAAACAGTCCCCACAATGAAATACCGTAAACAGTAACTCGTTCAATCTTATCAGAAAGCGATTTGGAGCGCGTGCGTAATTTTTCATGCACGTCACAAACGTACAGACGCAGCGTTGTAAATTACACATAGCCGCCGAAATAAAGTACGGCACATACGTCATGAAGCCGAACTAAACTTTTCATGTTGAGCCCCCATCTACGAGGACTGCTACTACTCCAAGAGATCACGTACGCAGGATTTATACTTGATCTTTAATAGATATTTCCCGTGATGATTTTACCTTCCGACTCTTTTCTTATAAGGAAATAATAAGAAAGAGGAGTGAATTTCAAAGAGAAGGGGATGCATAGTACCGGGAAATATCCTCTTTCTGTGTTTCCTTTGTCGATTAAAGGTAGTCAATGTTTATGAATGTCTACATATAGCGGTTGCTTACCTTATTAAATGAATCCAGGTGGATGATAGCTCGTTTAAAACCTTATGAGATAAGAAAAACAAACACGATTTATAATTTAACTAGTTTTAGTTTTCGTATCGTATCGTAATATCTTACTAATATTATAAATGCGAATATTTAGATGGTTGGATGGATGGATGGATGTTGTTTGAAGGTACCTTACGGTTGAACGGATCTCGATGAAATTTGGCATACTTATAGATCATCATCTGGAAGAACACATAGGTTACTAATTATATTTTTTTTAATTCCTCGCGAACGGAGAGGCGGGCAACAGCTAGTTTAGCTATAAATAAAATATTTTATTTAATCCGTCTAGAAAAAGTTTGCTATAGAATTTCTAATATGTTAGTATAACCTAGATTTTGTTTTTCTAACAAAGCGCGTTGTTTCTCTATCACAAGGGTTGTGTTACGATGCTTTTAATTAATTTGTTTCCGCGCAGATAAAATATTGTCGCGTTATTTATTAAATTAAACGATAGTCTTAATTAATAACAAATTTAAAATTGTTTTACTGTAAACATATTTTTAATATAAAGCAAACAAAATGACGAACATATTTTATATTTTAAGGCTTGTCCATAATTTAGTATTTAGCGTTAATATAAATTAAAAATGGTAAATTCTTATTACACCTCTGGTTTAATTTTTATTTATTCTTGCATTAATGATTAGATTTATAACTCTATGTGAGAAGTTTTAATATACTTTATATTATGGCTAATTTAATTTACCGTTGATTTCTGACACCAATATCCCCGTTAAAAACATATCGTTATCTCTGTTTTGTCAAAGATAATGAAAGAGATGACGATAAGGTTTATATAGAGATTTTTCTCTTAATAACCCACTCTTTATTTTATTTAAAGCGTCAATAGCCTAATGGTTAAGGATACGGATTTCGGAAGACGAGGTCGGGGCTTCGAATCCCGCCATTCGACTATTGTCGTAAACCATATCCTAGCACAAGCCTAGAGCTTAGTTGGAATGGTAAAAGAAATATTAGTAAATTTTCAAAAAAATCTGCTAATATTTTATAAAAAAAATAAAAAAAATTTATAACCTTATTTATTAATAGTTAAAGTTTTCATTAACGTTCCTGACATTCACAGTTAAAGGATCTTTAATGTTTTGAATAATTCTAAGCGCTATATGAGTTGTGAATGGAAAACCTTCAAACATTTATTTACATCCGAAGTGGGGCGAGTACATTATAAATGGCATAAGTTGGTCGTCTGTATGTACCGCCTTAAGTTAACAAAGCCTCTTTAATAATAGTCTGTTGTATAGTTAACTTTTATACAATTAATTGTGTTTATGAAAAGGGTGAATCAATTTATGACCCTACTTGGTAATATTTAATGATAAATAATTTTAGAGTTAATGATTAATGTTGAGTGTACGTTGCCTCTTCTGGATAGTGGGACTATCAAGATACTGAGAGTTATAATAGAATTTAAGACACATTATTTCGTATTTTAGATTTTGATATTTGTGAATTCTTTTACTCCTTATGAAATTAGACGCGAAATCAGTTCAATTTTTTTTATTAAAATATTTTGTACATTTTTTCTAAGCATTAAAATTATTATATATAATATAAAGTCAAAAATTACATTAAGAGTGTTTGGTATCAAATCGAGAAATCACGACGTAAAATCCTTTATATCAAAGACATAAAGAAAATTTAAGTTAATTTAGGTTCACAAGTTACTTTAAAAATGTTTGTAAGCTAAGTGTAGTTTAAGCGAGCGCTATGCTCGATGAAATTGGTATAATTCTTAGTTCAAGCGTCGTGAACGCTTGCTCTTTGATAACAGTCTCGGCTTCTAATGACGACCTTCTCACATAAAACGTTTCTATGGACCTACAAAATCCAATCGTATAATTCCACTGTGGTGACACTTGTTTTGAAACATACTAGTTAGTAAACATAGTAGTTACATACCATTTTTGTGGAAGTCTACGTTATACTAAGTTCACACGTAATCTTTTCTTTTGAAAATATTTATTTCAATTAGCTTAACGACATGTTTGTTTTCCTTTCAATGTAAATTGCTATCTCTGCTATAAAATTAGCTTTTTATTTGGCAAATTTCTAAAACTAGCCTAAAAGTAAGATGGTGAAATTTTCTTTTATAACTTCATTCTTTCTTCGTGTATCAACGCTGCCGTAAATTTTAATATCTATTTTACGTCCACAATAAAAGGTACCAATTTTCTTTTCGGTAAGATTATAATTTTTAATAATAGTTTAATGTTATATACCATTGTATTTATTAAACAAACAAAATAACTATCCCCTTTATGTGCCAATTTAATTACAAAACGCAATATTACGTTCATCTGTTGGGAGTCACACGTTAAGGAAATGGTAGTAACAAATAACGATAATAGCAAAATAGCGCGAGGTGACAAAACAGTGGTCGGAGCAAATAATATGTCCCCGTAATAAATGTTCAGGTACCGCCCCGCCCTCTACCGGGCAATAACTGTAAATCATGATAAAAAATTGTACCGTATAAGTGTAATCGTTGCGGACGATTTCTGGCATCCTGTTTACTATGTGCCGAGGAGAAAATTTTGTGCCAAAACTGATTGTAATATATTTCGTTGGCTTGCCAACTTGCATTTTTACACTTTTGCTTCTATAGTTAACTTATTCGCGGCATCCGATTTTTACGATCGCGTAAATATTTTATGTATTTACCTGCGGCTAGACGTATTTTTGGGACAACAATGATTAGTTGCTTTATTGTGTTTATCTATAATAGCTATACTTCTTAATCGCTTATTCGTATTTATTAATTCCAAATGTGATAATCTAGAGATTTTGTTTCCTAGAGATTTTTGTACCAATATAATGGCATAGTTACCCAACAATTGTTAGTCGTGGAGAAAGTGGCCGTCAGTCGTCAGGCGGCGGATCATTTATCAAGCTCCGCAGCCGTCTCGACAAAGAACATGCAAATATGTCAGTTATTTCATATTTATACATCTGACTTTCTTCCCCATTACTGTTACTTTTCATTTGTGTATTTCCTTAACATAAAATTGTTAAGGAAATACACTTTTCTTTCTTTACTTTGTTGATTTTGTGATAGTATATTTTTGATATTTAAAGACATATATTATAACATAACATATCAATTATTTTCTTAGTGTAAATTCAAAATATGATAAATGACGCGAATAAACATAAGCAATTCTTAACTGTCCTTATCTACTTTACTTTATGTACTTGAGGTTTTTTGTTAATTAATTTTTACTCTCCGAATTTCCAATTGCAAAATGTGGCTCTGCAATAAATGCTAGCTTTCTTTTAAACTATGAAATTTATAGTTCAAGCCATTCTAAACCTAACAAAAATGTCCACAAAATCTCGATATGGTTTCTTTTGCAATACACGGATATTGCACCTGGGAAACTATTACAAACTGAGCACAAGGAAGAAAATTAGATATGAAAGTGAGATCGCTTGTACGGGACGGTATCGAGACCGATGTGAGTGGCTATTAAAAACCAATCAAGCGGACGCCCGTGTGGCGTGCCCCCGTGCCCCCGTGGCCCCGCGCTCCGTGCCCCTGTGCCCCCAGTGTCACTAGAAGATGTCGATATCGATACGATTGATAGTCGTAGTTCACAAGTATACATTGACTTTATGTATGAGCCATTATAGAACAGCATTGAAAAGTTACGACTACAAATTGATTTAAATTATTTTTAAGTTTTTAATTTTTGCATTGTTTTGATTTTGTCTAGATAATTTTCTTTGGGTTTTTCCAGACAATGTGACACATCTGTGTCCAATGTTATCGAGGTCCATACAGCCGTCCTGGAGACACCTTTGAACAATATTCATTCATCCAACGATCCAAAAATTCAGAATTGTATTATTAGTTAAATTATCGAAGTATTAAATACTTAAAAAATATTAGCACTAAACTGTTATAGAACGAAAGAAGACTATTATATGAGTAAGCTTTCAAAAATTATCGGATCACTGATTCTTATAGTTTCATATATCACAAGACATACCCTAAAGTATTAAGCTATTGGCACTTAATGTTTTTAAGTGTAATACGAGCCGGTCGTTAAATGTTGGACGTAGTTTACGACGTAAAATCCAATATACAGTAAACGAAGCTTTGCTTTAAGATGAAAAATGGAAACACGTAAAAGAAACGAAGATATTAAGGCGTATATAGATTGTGCGGGCGCTATCGGTGACGTAAGTGGCTATTAAAAAGCAATCAGGCGGACATGTTACATCCCTTGCGGACATTTAGACCGGCCTACCAAATAAAAATGACTAATCCTTTGCTTTTCATTCCTTATTCTGTAGTAACAAAATATTATCAGGATTTTCGTCGCATATTGAGTCTACTAATTAGTTATTAAATACTCTGTGATTAACTTTAAATTCTGAAATATTTTTTAAATTCCAAGTAAAATATTCAACGCTGTATACAGGGTGTCCCAAAGGTCAAATTGCCCCAGAAGGTGTAAAATTTTTAAGTTTTTAAAAAATGTCATTTATTTTTTTTTAATACCCAGAGGCGAATTTTTATTTTATTTTTCTTGTGACCCTTGTGACCACCCCTATCATCCCCCTTCCTATGTACGTAACCTTTTGGGACACCCTATATTATCTTGATGCGAATATTGTTCAGAGTGGTGTTTTTAATTTAAATTAATTAAGCAAACTGTCCATTTATTGATTGAAATTTACATCACTACAGACAAAATTAAGACATAAAGGTACGCGTCCATTGTACCGCGCCCGACGCACTGCACGCACGGCACGCAACGGCTTTTAGTTTGCTTTGTATGATTTAACATAGTGCTGCCATCATTCGCGCTGCCCCATCGAAAGACAAAGCGAATTTGTTTAATCCATGCGTTGCGTCCGGCGTTGACCAATGGACGCGTACCTTTCTTTAAATTTGTATGACAAATATTTTTTATTTCTTTTTAATTGAGCATACACAATTTGCTGACATATATATGTATGCAGTTACAAGAATTTCTTGACCCGTTATATGTGCTAGATGTCCTCCTTTCCAGTTAGAACTAGACCTCATTAAAACATTGTGTGCCGAGGTCAAGTTGTCGTGTAAGCCAAAATACAAGAACTTTACAGATAAGAAACTTTAAAATCACATACAAAATGTTATTTTACTAGTTTTATTGTACTTTGTATATTATTTTATATATATAAAAGAAAGTCGTGTTAGTTACACTATTTATAACTCAAGAACGGCTTTACCGATGTGGTTAAAAATTGGTGAGGAGGTTGCTTAGAGCCATGAGACGGACATAGGATACCATTTATTCTTTTTTTCGAATTTATTTAATTAATCTGCTTTTTATTTAACTTACTAATATTAGAAATGCGAACGTTTAGATGGATGTGATGTGGGCTACACTAATTAAGTTTTTTATATATCTACACGGACGGAGTCGCGGGCGACAGCTAATGTTATCTATCAAGTTAACTATGTTCTACGTGTAAACATAATTAACGACATTGCAATATTAAACCTAATAACATAATATATAACTTGAAATGTATTTAACACAATATTTTTTTTTTTATATCATAAGGTGGCAAACGAGCGAGCGACCACCTGAAGTCGCTAAAATAGCGAAGTAACCGTTGCCCATAGACATACGCAATTGCATATGCGTTGTCTACCTTTAATCGACGGAAGAGAGGATGCACAGAAAGAAAAGATCTTCCCTTCCCATGCATCCTCTCATCCGGAAAGTCCACTTCCACTTCCCATCCTTTCCTTATAAAAAAAAGGGTGGGAAGGGAAAGAGGACTAATTTTGGCCTCCGGGACGCACACTCATCAAACGAAACGCGGAATTGCTACCACTTCACGCCTGTCTTCTGTGTGGTCGTGGTATTTCACCGGGCGAGCCGGGCCGATTCGTGCGAAGATGTTAAAGCGGGCTCTACCACTGTTAAAATATCATTAATAACAATGAAATTCGCTAAATACTAAATATAAATTATATTTCCGATAAAATAACATATTCCATAACCAACTTTGAACGTTACGAAATAACAAATTCATCCATATATATGCATAGAATAATTATGTAAACACACATCAGTGGATTTGGTGTAAGTAAACACGATTCTGTCATGGCGGGAGTTTACACTGGTTAAATAAATAGTTTGCGCTTCAAAACTGTTCCCGTCTTCAACTACGACTGTTTTCTATTTATTTAATAACAATTTTACTTAAGTCGATGTGAAAACGCTATGGGAGTATACATTATGAGTATGATTTAATTATAGATTGTGTAAAATAATTGAAATTAACATATCCATTATACTAATGTCAATATTAAGTGTCGATTCTGCGTAAGTTATTGATTTAGAGATCCCACTAATTTAATTTTCAAAGTTAGTTGAACTATTTTGAGTGATTCCTTTGAGAGCCAAGTTAATTTATACTTATAATCAAGAATTTTTAGAGACAGTATTATACTGATTACTTACTTCCCTTTTTTAACCTGATTAAGTAACGTGTTTCGTTGTTTCTAATAGTTTAATGTAGCTTCTTTTGTATGATATATTATAACCTAATGTCTGTTGAGTTAAAATATGAAAACATAAAAAACTTGAATTATATCTCTGATAAAAGTCACATTACAATGCATAACAACTCTTTGTAAGTTGCTAAAGTATATTTGAGAAGTCTTTAGTGCTGTCGTCATACAGAAGTGTTCCATTAATCAGGAACGTCTCCGTGTAAAGTATAAAGGCAGTGTCGAGGCGCGGTCGGCGCGGTGACGGTGCGGGACGTTCAATGGAAACGGATTTGACGTTTCGTTTCATCATAATGTCATTGTTGGGAAGAAAATTTATTAAAAAAATAATTCTACTAAAAATGCATTTCTTTTAATCAAGTTGTTAAGTAAGTTGGAGATACAATTCTATTTTCAAAAAATAAAGATCTGATATCGTACTTCTAACTAATATTTTAACTGTGAATGTTTACATGTATGGATGGATGGTTGGATAGGTATTTGTTTTAAGGTATCTTCAGAACGGCTCAACGGGTCTTGACGAAATTTTCCATGTATAATCTGGAAGAACACATAGACCACTAGTTATTTTTTTTTAATGCAATACACAATTATTCGCATTTGAACAAATAAACGATTCAATTTAATTTGCTTTCAACAACTAATGTCTATAAAGAATAATATTTGTGTGTTCGTCCGGTTTTACAAGTATTTGAGAATTTGATTGATATATTTCATGTATATGTTTTATGAACGCGGTCTGTGTTTTAAATTAAAATTGAATGCTGGTTCACTTTACTATAACTACTGCGGCAGACAGACTGGCTATACATTTGTATTTGATGTTTCCCGCGATGTCAATCTATGCCCGTATTTAATCTACGACTAGACTAGACAAAATAAACATTGCAGTTCATACACCAAACATCAAAGCAACAGTGTTCTGTTATTTTATAGTATACATTTTGTGGTACTTTATCACATATTTACAATGATTCTACGAACTTAAATTCTTTTATGATTTTTACTCGTGATACTTATGTACTAGATGTCGCTCCCTACACCGTCCGCGCGGAATTTAAAAAAAAACTTAATATGTATATGTGTTCTTCCAGACTATTTTTACGTGTATGCCAAATTTCAGCGAAATCCGTTGAACCGTTCTGGAGATACCTTCAAACAAACATCCATCCATCCATCCATCTAAACATTCGCATTTATAATTTTAGTAAGGAGTGATACTAGTAAGATGTGTTATTCGAAAAGAAGTAACTGCAGCATAAAAGTGATGTGTAACGATTATTTTCCTTTTTAAATGTTCAATTAAATTACAAACAATATGTACGCTACGATTAAGGGTCCTTCAAGAAGCGAGCTTATCACTATCTCAAAGGCCGGTAACGCATCTGCGGTTCCTCTGGTATTGCTGATGTCCATGGGCATGGTTAAACACCTCGGTGTTCCCGCTGCTCGTTTGCCCCTTCTGTTATAAAAAAAATGTCTTGATATACTCTCGAATACATAACTCAGAGATAATGCGTAAGGAATGCCGTTCGCAAATCAACGCCGTTAGTTGTAGGGCTAATCTGACTGTGACTTGTTAATGAACAACGCCAAACGTACCTGCCCGAGGATTTGCAGATTATTTATTAGGAAATTTGGCTACTATTGGTCATATATTGTTACTTTATTACATTAGACCACTTAACATTAGATGTATTTATAACTACAACAACAACAAACACATAACTCATGTCCGTAATCTAGAAGGGTAGGCAGAGACCTCCATTTGATGCAGTCCTAATCTTTAATATCTAAAATGTACTAAAGAATTGTAACTAAGTACTAAGGTCACATAATTTCTGTCAGATTGAATCACGCCCTGTGGGGCTTGCGGCCGTGGTGGTGGCACGCATGCAATGTATGCCTGCACGCGGCGTGCTGCGCGTTGGTTGCACGCGCCTGCGTCACAGTAGCACGTCTGCAGCGACCCTTCGCCACCCTCGCTGCGCTACTCTTCGCGGTACATCCTGTACACACTGAAGCGGTAAGTTGAACACGCTGTATGTACAGTCGACGACATTTATTTCCTACCTAGTGATATCATTTGACGCTCAAAATGCAGTAAGGTGATATTTTGATTTACGGTAATCGATCCTGTTTAAGTTTTGTGAGCCAAAAGATTTTAAATATGTTATTTTGTTTGACAGGTGGCTGGAGTAGTGGGACGAGCAGACGTGCTGGCCTGCATATTTTTTCTTTCATCACTTTTAGTGTACCATAGGTAAGGTAATTTACTAGTAAAATACAACTAACATGGTCAGTTATTTAATGTAACATTAATAATCAAATAAACATATTAAAATCCCTATTATTCCGTAGACCAACTAGTGGAAAGAAAGGCGTATGGCTGAGCGTATTCTTGGGCGCTCTAAGCATGCTCGCCAAGGAGACGGGCATTACGATATTGGTGCTAAACATCGCTATCGACTTTTACAGATGTTGGCCATTCGTGAAGAGGTAAGATTGGTGTTACGAGCATCAGAATGACGTTATACTTTTATGTCTTAACGCTACGTTTTATTTTTTGTTACACAGCACTATTTTAAAGAAATATCTATCTGTACATGCGTTTTCCTTTTGACATTCTAGCTTACTATCTATTATAGTAATATTATAGTCAGTCATAAAAGCAAAAATATAAATATGTTGAAAATAATTGTAGACCTATTGAAATGAAACACGTCGGATCCTTATTCTAAAAAATTAAAGTACATTGCTTATTCAGTCGGATTTCTTTTGTAACACACATTTTCTAATGAAAATTCCTCAGTTAGAAGCTTTCTAAAAGCCATTGTTGCGAATGTCTTAAAGTTTTTCTCTTCTCATTGGTCCACATGCTTTCTATCTTACGGCTTCGCCTTCGCCGCGTCTCGACTCGCCAACGCCGTCGTGGTATAATGTGTTTCAGAAACAATACAAATGCTGAAGGAGATTTCTCGTTAAACTTTTCTTTAATGGATTTCTTTCAAAACTTAATTAAAAATGTTTTGATTAATAGCGATGCAAAAGTGTTAACTTTATTCAGTGAAAATGTTAATAAGTTAAGAAAGTGGCTTTATAGTAGTAGTACAAATATCACCAAAACTAGAACAGTATTCAAAGAACAATTTAACAGTTATAAAGAGACCAGGTTTACGACTATCATTGTGTACATTTCGTATGTTTTACTTCAAAATAATTCTAGTACATCAAAATTCTAACCTATCAGTGACTATTTGTCAGGTAATTCCAATAATGAATAATTTATTTATTCCGCGTCTAGGTCAATCACCTCGTGGAAGATAGAAAAGAAATGTACGGGGCTGTCGGTGCGGACGTTCAAAGTACTAGTGTCATTGGCACTGCTGATATGTTTGCGACTCGCGCTGCTGCAAGGAACCTGGCCCTCCTTTTCTCCCCAGGATAATCCCGCCGCTTTCCATCCTAGCTTCTTTGTCAGGTAAATTTGAAGTTATACAGACTTACCAATAATTTTTTTTATAGATCTAGTAAAAAGTTAAATTCCATCCAAAATTCCAATCTTTATTTAATTATTATCACGAAGTATTCACTAATACAATTTGCTTATTTTAAGTACTAAAAATTACCTCCAAAAAACGGTCTAAAAGTTTTCTATTTAGTAAAGGATGCAATGGTATCCGATATGAAAATATCGGATACCATTGCATCCTAATATCCATATAATTATCTCATTTACCGTCATGATGTGTCTGTTGAGTTCGTTTATTTTTAGATTAATGACATTCTGCTACTTGGCTGCCTTCAACTGGTGGTTGCTTCTCTGTCCCTGGACATTGAGTCATGATTGGCAGATGGGCTCGGTGCCTCTCATCACCAGCGGCTGGGATCCAAGGAACTTCCTTACGTGTGCTGCATTCGGCGCGCTCCTACTTCTGTGCTATCGTTGTATAGCTGACATTGAGGTAAATCTATTGAAGTTTCCACAATTCATAGTTGAGTCATATTGATGCCATAAAGTTCAAATTGAGGTATGTAAGTCTCGGTTCGTGGATTACTGAGAACGTTGGATAGGAAGGGGCACCACAGGATAGCGAATAGCACAGTCTCGCGTCCCTATTAACCTCAAGGTCATGGTGAAGAAGGCGGCACCATAGCAATCTTGCCCAGGGCTGATAGCGCTAAAACTAGCACTAGCTGTGAGTTACTGGTCTGAGTTGTGTGTTTGTGTGTGAACATGATTTTATTGGAATGTTCTGTCAACCCTATTGGAATTGTTTTAATAAATGTAACATTTTCAGATTCACCGGCACACGCCCGCTGTCATTGGCGTATTATTACTTGTCGTACCTTTTGTGCCGGCCTCAAATTTACTTGTCACAGTTGGCTTTGTTATAGCCGAACGAGTGCTTTATATACCCAGGTATTTATTACATAGTTAAGTTACAGCTCTTTTTTTCACTTTTTTATGTTTAAATATATTTGATTTAATTCTTTAAGTTTTATTTTGTTTAAATGTCTCAAAAAACATTATTTATATTTATCTGTTTAAAATTTTTTCATAAAATAAAGTGACTCGTATTAAGTTATTTTAAGATATAACTTAAAATATATGAAGCTGTCAAGATTATAAGTGGTAGCGGTACTTTGATCTTTCATTTCACCTTAATTTAATTTTATCTTCATAGCTCTCACTGGGACAAATAAAAATTATTATTTGTTCCAACGAAACGAAGAATGATATTAAACCTACGTTTTATTTTATCGCAATAATTTTGTTGTTTAATTTTTTTTTAACTTTTTTAACAGTTCCTTATATTCATCATTTAGTGTTGGTGAGATTTTTTTTTCAATTTTATTTTGTATAAAATTTTATATTTTAACTATAGCAAATCATTAACATAATTCTGATATAACATTTTCACGTATCTTTATATTGTAACAGTGTCGGCAGTGTGATAATCACGGCGTACGGTGTCCAGTTAATGTGGTGCTCGAAGCCTGGTACTAAAGTGTTCCTGGTCGTGGGTCTAGCTGTGTTGTGTGGCAGTGGGATCGCAAAAACCTGTCGTAGGAACATTGAATGGAGAGATCGAGCAACATTACTAAGGTATTCGTCTTTTTCTCTTAAAGCTCGCTATTTTAGCGAAACTATTATTGTGGAAAATCCTGTCTATTACGAAAAAAGGTTGAAAACTGATATATTATCGTAATAAATAAAAATGGTAAAATATATTTATATATTCGCAATAAAATGAACAAATAATAAAATTGTAATACATTCCAAATGATCATAAGTAAAACTCGTCTGACATGTGTCAACTCGATCAAAATATAAACTGACAGGTTTTTGTTCGCATCATCTTTATTATACCGACAAAAACTGTCATTGGAGTCGCAAAAGGCAATGTTATTTCACGAAACATGTGATCGTAATATTAAATTTAAATATAACTGTATTTTGCATATTTCACAGTTACTTTTGTCCTAAATTAACTCTACCATAAATATATTTATTTACGTGTATATATGTTTTAAATGAACTGTTTAATTAACACATTTAAGTAATATTCTTAATAGCTTGCCGTTGCTGTTATAAACATAACATTATTACGTCGTCACATTATTAAGCGTTGCGCGAAACGCTTACCGCGATTTACACCTCACAACGTTTCACGGTCCCGCGGATTTTGTTTTAAATCACCACATAAATGTATTTTGTTTGTTTTTGTTTTAGGTCGGATTTAGTGAGTTTGCCGCAGAACGCTAAACTGCACTACAACTTCGCAAACTTCCTGCGCGAGACTGAGCAGCAAGACAACGCTATCAAACATTACAAAGAAGCTTTAAGGTAAAATCTTTGTTTTATTACTATCGAATTTTGTTTTGTTTGGCTTAGATATTGAGAAGTTTTAGTAAACTGTTTCTATTAACTTTCTGTGGGTTATGTATGGTGCAAACTTGTATCGTCTAAAAGGAAAATTAATTTTACTGTAAGAAACAAAAACCACTTGGTAACTTCTTAATACCAGCAATTTAATAGTAAACTTTTTAAAGATGTAAGTCTAGCTATAGTTAACTTGTAAATGATGTTATGAGAAAACATAAATACGTAGTAATATGGATAAGTTGTATACCAACAAAAGCGAAATAATTTTCACAAGAAACCAGCGTGATTATTTAATAAAGCGATAATACCAATATGAGCTCGGTCCGTTCCGCAAACGATGAAACCGCAGAACATTGCGCACCCACGATCCTCCACACGCCTTTACATGCTATTTTAAATCGTATAAAATATATCTTAATTGCGATTTATTTTTAATAAAAGTAAATTTTTAGTAGAAATTTTAGCAATTATTTTTCCTGTTTTCTTTATTTATAATCTTAATGCTAATTATTATACAATAAGATTATTTTATAATCCATAAATATTCGTAATTGGAGTTTATGTAAACTCTAGCCGTCACCCGCGACACCAACGGCGCTAAATTAAAAAGTAACAATTAGTAGACTTTGTGTTCCTTCAGACTATTTTCTACATCTATGCCAAATTTCAGCGACATTCATACAGCTGTTCTAGAGATACCTTTTATCAAACATCCATCTTTGCGTACATCTAAACTTTCGCATTTATGATATTAGTAAAATTAATAGTAGTTTATATTATTTTATTTAATCTTTAATTTGTCCTTGTAAATTATATTTCAATCAGTATCAAATACAATGTATGTATAATGATTGCAATTTCCGTAATCAGGTTATGGCCGACGTATTCGAGCGCCCACAACAACCTAGGCACATTAGTCAGCGGCGTGGAGAACGCGGAGCACCACTTCCTGCAGGCCATCAAATACAACAAGCACCACGTCAATGCACACTACAATCTCGGGAAGTTGTACAAGTAATGTCAAAGTAATTATACGTTTGTTTCTCAGGATGTGAGAATTCACTTTACAATAATGAAACCTTACTACAAACTACCAATTTTTTTTGGAGGCATAACATAGAAAACAAATATAAGGTTTCTTAAAGGTCTTAGAAATTCTATCGTATTTTCTATTGAAATCTAGAAAAGACATGAATATTTACTTTTCGTAATTTAAAACTAAAGATTGCATATCACTTATTAATAATATTAATTTAAATAACCAATTTAACGCTGCAATTTCACCACCGGTTTAGCTTTATTTATACTAACCAAGTTACAACAGGTCCTTTTTGTCTCTAAAATAATTACTCTTATTAATAATTTACTTTAAACGCTTATAACACTATTAACTCCAAGTTCATATATATATTTTTTCTATAGGAAGAGTGGACGTATAAATATGGCAATAAAAATGCTTGAGAAATGTGTAATGTTGCGGCCACAATTCGTTCAGGCGCATGTTGAGCTTCTCACGATGATACCCGAACTGGAAAAGCAAAAGGTTTTATCAAAGTTGGTACTACTGGAACCTAATAATTGGGAATATTACATTTTATATGGAAACTGGCTACGAGAAAAAGGTTATTTCTTACTTGATTATTTTAGAATCCTTCGTAAAGGAAAATCAATAAACTGTTTTAGTATTATGAACGAAAGCATTTTATAAAAATCAGAATAATTATTTAAAAAATAATTGATAAAGTTGAAGATTTTTAGAACTAAATTTAAGGTAAAATATCTTATTTTAGTATGTGGCGCTCTAAAGCATCTTTTATTCCTGTAGGTATTTTAAGATTAGCATTAAAGTACTACCTAGAAGCGATGCGGATTACTTTTAAAACTCGAAATATTGAAAGTTTGATTAGAGGCGACCTCATTTCATATCGATCAGCCGCTTTGATGCTCAGAAGGCAAGGACAGAAGTCGAGGACTTTACAACTTTTGACAAGGTTTGAGATTAATCATTAAAATTACAATTAATTATATATTTTGTATGATATATATTAATGTATGGACTTTTAGATGGCATACATGGAGAAGAGGCTGGCCCAGTACGGCTGCGGCGCACATGTATCTTAGAGATTGGCGGCTTAAGATAGAATTAGAGGGACGAGTACAGATCTACAGTAAAGCGGTAAATCCAATAGTAAGTACAAAATACGACCTAATTTTCATCAGCACAAGGTCCGAAATTGAGTTTTAGTTTTGTCAGTCACTTTTCAGTCCTATATATAATTTTGTTACTATTGTAAATTTTAAAATTTAATCAAACATAAACTTACATTTATCAGAAATCAACAAAATGCTTCGACCATACTCAGCTACTCATCGAAGTGGGATCAGTCAACCAAGGAGATGAGATTCGAAAAGAACCTCCGTTGTTTGAAAATAGTAAAGATAACACGATCAAAAAGAGTGTAAAAGAAGAAAATCTTAGCAGTGGCAAAACAAATAGTGCATCATGTAATATTAAAACATGTAAAATTAAAAAACGTAGTCCATCAATTACATCGCAAATTAAAACAATACATAATAAATCTGAAATCGGACATAAAGGTAAAAAGTGTTCTATGCATAGAAAAGAAAAAAATTCCAAAGACAATATAATACCAAAGTTCACAGCCCCACTATCGGAGCATATTCTTATCAAAACATTTTAAATTAAGCTTTATTTAATTTATTAATGTGATGAATTGTGTAAATGACTGAAGTGATGCTACTGATATATGATATACTGTGTCTCACATAATTGAGGGTAGTTGTAAAAATATGCCGACAATATCGCAACTTATTTAAGGTTATAATTAAATTTAGATATTTCGTAAACAGATTAATATCTTTTTTTTTTATTCACTTTAAAGATTTGATCACAATAAAGATTAATATCTTTATTGTGAAACTTCCGAAAATATTAATGTACAAAATCGTTTTTAAGATTTAAATTCTCAAATAGGTACGGATGAGATTACTTAGATTTTTGTTAGTGACATACTAGTATATCTATTTTTGAAATATCTAAATTTAATATTAGATAGATAAAAATAATTTAAAAATAACATTTTGTAGTAATGGAAAAGAAAAGTTATATTTTTGACAGAGAAAATGTCGGTGTATTTCTATGAAAGTGCACTGTTTTTTACGCTAACATTAGGTACAACTCATGTACACAAAGAATCGCTCTCATGATAACCATTTTCTTAATTTCTACAAAAACTCCTACCTCTTTCAGACTTTTCTTTATTTTACCTAGTTTTATTTTTCACTAGCTATTCTCCACAAAGTAGTAAATATTTGTTTGATACTCAGTTAATGAATTTCGATATTATTTTTCAAAAACTTGTCAACATATGCAACATACTAATGTCAATCCTATGTGATATTTTTGACAGTAAATATTTTCTTAGAAAAAAAATCCATTAATTTATTCAAACTTTCGTGAGACATTATAATACTCTGATATAAAACAGCTAAACACTCACGTATATTGGTCCGGTAGCGGCACCGACTAGTTTCCAGCCCATCGCGAAAGAATACCAGTACCTTCATCATGATGTGTGGTACTGATATTATTTTGCAGACGCGACCCGTCGCTCATGAGCGGGTCCCCGATGGACTCGAAAATAGTCGGTGCCGCCACCAGATGAATTTACGTGAGTGTTTAGCCGTTTTTATATAACTTTAAAAAAACATTGTTTTGTTAAGATATGTATTAAAAAAATGCTTATTTATAATTGCTTTATATATCAGCATTAGCACAAAGTATATAAAGACTATGTTTGTAATTTTTCTGATACATTAATCATTTTCCGATTGACTGCTTGATATCAATGTGCGAACATACGCTGCTGTTACTTCAATAAGATGTAAATAATAATACTAAGTGTAACCTAAAGGCACATGCATAAGCTTTGAATGTACTGATAATAAAACATTGAATTATAGATATTGTTTCATTATAAATATTCCATACACATACAATAACAGGAACTAATAAAACTATTTAGACAAACTAAAGCAAATTTTTTCCCTGTGATTCGTGTCAATGAACATATTTTTTTGAAACAAAACTTTTTTGTAGACGAGGAGGTCTAGGATTGTTTAATGTACAATGTTAAAGGCAAACAGATATAATATTACATAACAACAAGTGAACATAATATTTAAATTGTACATATGTGGTACCAGCTTTAAAGTAGAAAGAAAAAAAATATTAGGCATCCCGCAAACGAATAAATTTTAAACTCTCTAATATTCCAACTCTACGTCTACCATTTTTTCCACTCTACCACTGTTATTTTGTTTATTTCAGTAAATTAAATTACAGTTACATTATAGAAAAAAGTAAGCACAAATACACATTCATACAAACAAAAAGACACACACACACGCGCACACAAAAACACACCAAATATCTTTCAATTTAAATTGTAGTATTTGTCAACACATTATGTCACAACTTGCTCGAAATTGCATTAAGAGATAAAAGAAGGCTTCTCTTCTGAAAAACACTAATGACTAAATCAAGAGACAGAGCTCTTCTAAATTAGTGTAATAATTTTTTGGCAGATAAACAATTTTCATGTTCCATTTGCATTTACCATTTTTTCTTAACATTCAATCATAAATTTTTTTGTTGTAAAAATGTAGACTGTAAACCAAATTGAAGGACACTTAAATTTTATGGCAGATGAAAATTGAACTAGAATACTTAACGACCTATTGGAAGTGTATTTTAGCGTTGTCTAAGTGCCTTCGCAGTGTAAAAGTGTTCCATTTATCAAGAAATGTCACCGAAATACAGTCAATATCGTAGCTCCGAGCAGGCGTCTTGATGTTACAGTAGTAATTACCTTTAAGCCATATTTCACAACATAAATCTTAAGTTTACAGACTCGCTCACATTTTACAAATATAAAATGCATAAATAATTAAAATACAAACAAGATCGAATAATAAAAAAGTTCACAACATAGAGCAAGTTCACAAACTTAAGGGACAGATCTACAAGTCCATCGTAAGACCTGTCGTATTGTACGGATCTGAATGTTGGGCCACCAAGGTTTCGGATGAAAGAAGATTGCATGTAGCTGAAATGCGTATGCTAAGATGGATGTGTGGTGTGACAAGGAAGGATAAAGTTAAAAATGTGTATATTAGAGGAAGTTTGAAAGTAGCGCCAGTGATCGAGAAATTGAGGAGTAAAAGATTAGCGTGACTGTGTGAAAGAGGATATGCGTAAAAAGGGGTAGACTCGGATATGACGGCTGATAGAGATGTATGGAGGAGTAGTACATGCTGTGCCGACCCTCGATAGGGATAAGGGCAGGTTGATGATGATGACAACATAGAGCAAGTCGAGGAAGGATTTTACATAATTAATTCTGTTCAAATATTGATAACAAAACTAATTAAGCAAGTAATTAAAGTTAGGATGCGGGTGCTTCGCGAAACAAGAAAACATACAGCTTTCAATTTGCACACGGATATTAATGTATTCAATTAATTCTACTACTTTCTGACTTCCATAAATGAATTTAAAATTAATCGCATAATACATGTCAATATACTAAAGTCAACCATGTAAACCTTAGCCATATACTTTGGATTAGAAAACAATATAAATATGTTGTAAAATCTATGCTGAAAAGTAATTTTTAACTTATTAATAAGAAGTACATGTAATAAAAGCGAAAGTATTGATGTAGCGAGTGTAGTATATCTACTCCTTAATTTTATGGGAGAGTATATAATAGATATAAACTTCATAATGATATAAAACATATGGTAAAAATACTTAAAACTTGAATGATCTTTTTTTACTATTAAGTCAGCTATAAACGTATAACTTTAACTGTACATTTCAGTTAAAACTGAACGTCTGTAGCAGGCTTTATATGTTTTTCAATATTAAATGAAAACCTTTCAATCATGAAAGCATCCGGAAATTGTTTACATTCAATATCCGTTCATTTCTTTTCTTTGTTACGTATATTTCTGCTTAAATTGAAGTTAATGCGGAAGAAAATATCACAAGGAAGCTTTCAACACCAATTCGCCTCAACACTAAGACGTATCATCTCTACTTTTTAAAAATAATCATAAGAAGCTCTCGCTAAACAGTTGGATTAAGGGCCCGATACAAAAGGCAATTATCCTAGAAACCGCACGCATCGTGAGAAGGTTCCTGTCTGCAGCCCTGACCACTGGTTGTTTGAGTCATGGGACTCCGCAGCCGGTGGTGCTCTATTTTTAATATATTTTATATATTTTTTATATGAAATGTAATATATTAAGAATATGATAAATAAATGTATAAAATTATAAATACAATAACACCGTAGTACTATTGTTCTTACGGTAAGAATAACATTTTTATTCATAAAATCTGTTTAAAAATCAAGAGATTATCTGTTTATTTACAAATTTTGATTATGTTAACTAGTTTCATTAAAATAATAAAAACTTATATCTCTTACAATAGTACAATCAAATTTAACAACACGCTACATTCTAAACTTGCATCCGACGAAATTAAAACTATTATCATGATCGTTAAAATTAAAGCTGACTTTATTATTTCATTAGGAAAACGGTAACGTTCACTCCTTACAAATTTATACAGTTGATTAGTTTAATTTGATTTTGTTACTACAATATCACTCTAATACCTTAAGATATGAAACCAAGATAATATGAATATAAAGTCAATACTTTTTTACAATTACTTTTACAAGTCTAATCTAAGTTGTGGATTTTTTATAAGAGAAGGGGGCAAACGATCGGCGGGAACACCGCAGTGATGAACGACACCCATGGACATCTGCAACACCAAAGGAACTGTAGATGCGGTGCCGGCCTTTATAGAAAATATACCCCAGTGATGTTATATATATTATTTAAATTGTTATGTTGTTACATTCATGAAAATACTAGCTGTCGTCTGCAACTCCGTCCGCGCGGAATTAAGAAAAAAACTAAATTAGTAGTCAATGTGTTCTTCCAAACTATGTTCTACATGTTTGCAAAATTTCAGCGAGATCCGTTGAGCTGTTTCGGATACACTTTCTAACAAATATCCATCCATCCATCTAAACATTTAAATATATAGTATTAGTAAGAAGTAAGATATTGCATGATTACATTGTTGGGAAAAAAATTCATAAATTCGAATACTCGAGTTGCGTTTATCGTAATGTTACGAAGTCATGTCCCGTGACCAAACTGTGGAATACGAGGTAAGTCTTTTTTTGTAATAAATGGCTCGCTGACATCAGTTAATAATGACTTTATAGCATGACAAACAGTTATAACGGAAGGGAATTACTTAACTGTCTTTACTGTAAACGGAAACGATTAATTTTCATTATTGTATTTTAAAATTTACATGCAAATCAACAAAGATTTATAATCCTGTGTAAACATGAAATGATGATAATATTATAATAAAAGAGTAACTTTGAAAGTTTTAAGATTTAAATTATGTCTCAAACTTTTATAACATAATGATTTTAGTTTTACTTCCTTTTCTTTTAAGTTTTTATATTTTTAAATCTTATACAGTACTCGCTAAAACAAACGAATTGAGAATCACCTCCTTAAAGTAATAATTTTGTTAAGTACGATTTAAAACAACAATTAAGTTAATAAAGACATAATTTAAAATGCATTTGTACTATTAATACATACATGCAATGTCATGCCGATTCGTCTTTTAATTAAAGTCAAGTTTTCGAACTCGTAACAATTGCAATGCTCAGTATAATAGTTGCAGCGTCTGTCGAGGGCGAGTGTAATTGTATGCAAATCATATGTTAAGAACTAAGAGATGCAGTACCGTTATTTCAAATTACATTTATACACTACTAGCTTTCCATTGTTTTAATTACCATTGATCACATCGTCGTCAAAATATTTTTTTTTTTGTAAAAAATATTAGCAAATTTTTGTTACCTTACTAATATTTCTTGTACCATTTCAACTAAGCTATGTGCTTATGCTAGGACATGGTTCACGACAATAGTCGAATGCAGGATTCGAAGCCCCTACCTCGTGATCGGAAATCCGTACCCTTAACCATTAGGGTATTGAAGCTTCATCATCCAACATTAGAAATAGACCAATTTTTAAGATTAACTAAACGGTCAAAATGTTTTCTTTTTATTGTTTTTCTTATTATTAATTCTTTATATCATATTTGTAAAATCGAATTTAAAAGAATTCAAATACAAAAATACACAATATAGAACGAACTAGTATTACATCTAAAAGTTTACGTTTAAACATTTCTGAAATGTGTGAAAACAGCACATTAGAATTCAGGTTGCAACTCCGCGGAATCAAACAGTCGAGACAGGCCGTTAGGAGTAACGTCTGATTTAAAAGAGATCTCAGACGCACGCCCCATAGGGAAATGGAAATGCACTTAATGCATACGTAATCAAATTATCACAGAGCGCGACTACGGAAAGGAGACCCCCTTATACATAATGTAGCGATTTGTAAGTCTGCACCGAGATAGTTTACCTTTGAATAATTAAATCTGTAAAAATATAAGTTTTATTTCAATTAAACAGATTGCTACACACATATTTCATCAATTTTTGTTTAATGGTCTCCCTTAATGGATATTTAGTCTGATAAATCTATACTTAGTGGCAATTTTAAAGACCAGTAAAGACCAATCATAAACTATTCAAATATCATCATCATCAGCTCACTATACGTCTCCACCGAGGGGCTCGGACCATACCATAAGTTAAGGGTGATTAGGCCATAGTCAACCACGCTGTCCAAGTGCGGGTTGATTGACTTCACACATATTTTTGGTTGCATCACGATGTTTTCTTTCACCGTAAGATCGTCGGATAAATGTACATATGTAAATCGGAAATCGAAAAACACATTGGTACATGGCGGGATTCGAACCCACGACCTGCAGATTGCAAATCAAGTGCTTGACACCCGAGTCACCGACGCTCTATTCAAATATATCAAAAGAATTTTTTTAAAATACAATCAAGGAATGACCCATAAATATTGTTTATTGCTGTCTAAAAATAATTAAGCTACAAAATGTACAACTTGCGCGGAAAAATCCCTGACTTTTCACAATATTGTACAACTCATATTTCACAATACGATATTACGCATGTATGTTGGAAATATGTGACCGCGTGAAACGTTACCAATACAGAAATGTACGCTCGTTAACAATCACAATTGTTTTGCTATTTCAGGCCTTTGTAATGAACATTTTTTTTAGCTTTAGAAGTTATATATATTGTTGTTGATTTACTGAACTTTTTAATATTATAAAAATGTAAAACCGTTTGTTTAAAAAGTTTCTTCTATCTTATAAATGACAATGGAATATGGAAAATTGATTCACTTAAAAAGTATACTCGTATAACGAATTATGATAAACTAGCGGTCGCCCGCGAGTACATTTGCGCGGAATTAAAGAAAGCGTAATAACAAATCAATGTGTTTCCAAACTACGTTCTACATGTCAAATTTCAGCAAGATCCATGCAGCCGTTCTAAAGATACCTTCAAACAAACATACATCCATCCATCCACACATTTATAATATTAGTAAGATAGCGAGATAAGATGAAGTTAGGCTACAATTCCTCTATACCATAATTAACAACAGCTATATTTTCGACTTGATATCCCACATGATAATTCCATCAGTGTTAAATTCCAAGTGGAAATTTGATAGCACACTACTATATTGTAAACTTCTAAGCTACAAACTTTAAAATTTAGTTCTGTACAATAGCCGGCGTAGGTGATTGTACAGCCAAATTTAGTTCGTATGTTGTTTCAAACTAACACGAAGCGGAATTAGAACTTTAGCAACATTTGCTTGAGCTTAAGGTAGTGTTCGAGCCACGGTAAATTACAAGCTTGATTTGTTTAGTATTCTACACCTATATCTTGTGGTCTTGATAGTTAAATTGTAATGTAAACCTTAACTTAGATAGCATATTGATGTAGGATAGTATTTATAAACGAAAATAAGTGATCGAAAATTTATTAGAAATTAAAAATAAAATAAAGTTGAATATAGAACCTCCGCTAAAACACGATAAAAGGGGTTTTAACAATACAATATCGACGTCAAAATATTATAATGGTTGTAAATAGAATATTGTAGTTTTACGAAGAAAAGAGTTTTCAAACTTAAGACTTGAGACAAACTTGACTTAGACAAGGTCTTGTTTTGGTTTTCATTGGACGTGTTTTATTTTTATCAGTTTAATATGAAGATTACTCTGTCTAGTTCACTTCTATCTTAATTCAAATTATATAATTTTACAGGCGGTGGTTTAGTGGTTCAGTACTATAAGAATCGAATTTTGGAGTCATGAATTAAAAAAGTCGTCTGCATTGTTAAAAGATTGTCAAATGTAAATATACTACGCTATACGAAATATTAAATAGAAAAATTTAACACATCCTTAATTTATCATAATGTTAAAAAAAAAACAAAACATTCAACGAACTAAAAAAAACACGCAACGCTGAAAATTACAACGGTCCTAACAAAACACAAATTTTTACGAGCATTAAGGATTAACAAAGGAAAGGCCAGATTCGTGAAACAATTTTGTGCTTGCATTTTTTTATGGGACCATTTAACATGAAATAAAAATTTTGTTTATTGAGTTACAGAGTTCAATTAAACTGCTGTCATCAACGGGTTTAACTTTTTTTTTAAATGTCCTTTACAACGGTTAGGTCGCTAGATAAAATATTTAGTTTCAATAGAGTAAAAATAATATTTTCATTCCATTATCCCAAATGTCAGAAGAAGGCAGTTTCCTATTATTTTAACTTTTGTATCAATATTTATATATCTAACAAAAAACGATGCTTTGGGACGGTTCGAGAAGCTTTCTACCTTGTTATAATTTGTGCAATATAATTAAATAAAAAAAATAATGTACCGAATATTAATATGGGATTTTACTAACATTATATGTGCGAATGTTTGGATGTATGGATGGATATTTGTTAGAAGGTATCTCCAGAACTTCTGTATGAATCTCGCTGAAATTTGGCGTAGAAGTAAAACATAGTCTAGAAGAACACATAGGCTACTAATTAGGTGTTTTTTTAAAAATCAAGTCGAGTCTTGCGGAGTCCCAAGCGAGAGTTATTATTCATATCTTAAAGAAAACATAAACTAGTCATGTTAAAAAAGTAACATTTTTAGCAAATATATACTGTAATGGAATTAAGTTTTCAACTCAAAATATAACTTATTTACTCTTCATTTCAAGTTACCCTGTAGGTAAGTAACTAGATCATTAATATTCAAAGCACGACATCTTCGAGTCAAACCTAAGCGATAGTCGTTAAGATGTTACATCGATTTAAAAAGCGATCTCAGATCCAAACTCTGTAGATAAATGTTAATGCACTTAATGCATACTTAAATAACTGTTTCTAACATTACTTAAGTTTTAACAAAAAATAACACACAAAAAAGCCATACGCAAAAAAGAAATCTTAGCATAAATAATCATAAACCTCTCGCTATGACAGTATTATAAAATATATTTCGTCCATTTAATTAAAAAAAAAAAACATGATTAAATATTTTAAAAAAGTATAAATAAATTTCCATATGTACTATAAAGCTGTAAAATATTAAATAAAATTCATGGATGTTAAAAATAAATCTTTTTTTTTTTTAATTCCTTTGAAAATTTTAATTACTGGCCTCAACGAAATTATGAAGTATATTTATTAAAATTCGAATAAACATGGTGATTAAAGTCCGCCATGAAAGCCCGACATAAGGGCCTTTTATGTTTTATATCGCAAATGCAGAGAAAAGTAGAGCATGCTTAACTTTAAACTACACAATAATAAGAAAAAAATATGTCCGCGACCGTTCTTCATATTCGGAATATTACGAGAAAGTTTCCACTGTTAAATATTTTTTTTAGCAAACACAAAAAAACCTATACACGCCAAGTAATAAAGAGTTTGTACTATCACAATATTTATTTAAAAACTTGTAATGGAAATCTCTCTTACTAGCTTTTATCTCTTATGATGGTCGGCTTTCTTTGTTAAATTGTGTACATTTAATGACGTTTCTATATAGTACTGGAACATATTTCATCTGTAAGTTTCACTAAAAGGTAAATAAAGGTCGACCTTTAGTACGATATTCTTTAGCAATCATATTCAAAGCAAACATAGGATCAATTGGAAAACTTATAACGAAAATCCCAATTATTAAATCAAAAGGCCTTTGAATTTGTAATGTTTATGTTAAAGAATTACCCTTACTCTTCAAAATATTGAGTCTACTACTTCAGTTACATTTTATTGATTTAAAACTGACAATTAAATAAGTTAAATTAACATTTCAAACAAATCTTAAACTTCGGATATAAAGGAGAAACTAAAATTAAGGTGACGAAAAAGCAGACTTGCAAATGAACGTAGTTGCAAACTTACAGATTTGCATTTTTGATTACGAAAATCATAACCACCAGGCGAATGGAATACTCAAGTGGTCTCTTTCTATACGTTTTTTTGCATTATTTATAGGATGTGCTAAAACATTATATAATAATACGTAAAGCTTTATCAGTTACATACAATTGACATTTTAAACAACATATAATCATCTCCCCGCTCTATTCTCTACATAGAGTAAACATCAACAACATTGATTCGCATAACTCTCTTGGCTACTTGGCCTCCATCTTATTTATTATATACCACGCTAATATTTATCAACAAATACATATGTAATAATGTTTTTACACGTAAATGTTTATTGTTGGCGTATTTTTAGAAGTAATTTTAAATTATTCAAACTTTCGTGAGACATTATACTAAACTGATATAAAAACGGTTAAACACTCACGTATATTCGTCCGCTCTGTAAGCGATGGGCCGCGTCCGCGAAATAATACCAGTACCTGATGAAGGGCCTCCGATGGACTCGAAACTAGTCGGTGCCGCCACCGGACGAATATGCGTGCGTGGTTAGCCGTTTTTATATCAGTTAAGTATTTGACTATATTTAGGTGGTCGAACCTAAAAATTGAGCCAAAACATTAAAATTGATTAAACCTTGTGCGTCCACTCCATGTGAGTGGGATAAGACCAGGGAGATGATATGTACATAAATAACAAATCACTTGACTCCAACGCAAAGAGAAGACGGCATCTGGAGAATACGCTACAACGCGGAAATTGAGACTCCGATGGCAGGGCCTCTCATGAGGATGTGGGTAGATCGAAAGGACAAAGCAGCGTATCTCGGGATCCCGAATGACCACCGACCCATCGGTCGGCCCAGGTACTGCTGGCGAGACGCCGTAGAGCTGGATCTGCGGGAGCTACGAGCGATGGATTGGCAGGAAAGGCTCAAGACCTGGCCTTGGCCTCTTGTGTCGGAGGCCAAGACCCACTTTGGGTCGATGCTCCACTGGAGTAACTAAGTACTTAACTTAGGCTATTTTTTAGTAAGCTAAAAGAATATGAACTGTGCGTATAAATAAAACAATATTACAACGCGAAACTAAATTATAATCTTCATTTGTCATTTCTTTGTCTCGTTCCGTTCCTTCCGAGTCTTATTACTGGGGGGGTAATTCATTTTCATTCATCGGCATAATTGCGTTAATTGTCAAGGCTATGATCTGACAGTCACGATCCTTTGTGACTTAAGTGGTATTGTGACGTATGAACTGAGTATTACTCTGCAAATTTTGTTGATGCCACTGCTTTTATAGTTTTGGCTAACTGTTATATTTCATTGTTGAGAAAATACGTAAAGATTTTGGCATTAATATGACATATAATTTTATTTTATTATAGAAATGTTAAAATTGCTTTTTTTAAATCTTTGGCATCATAGACATCGTCTTTGTAACTATAAAAACTGAGTTTTACAAGCTCTACTTTAGCAATTTCATATTTAAAATGTATGTATTTGTATAAAAGAGTGGCTTGGTATCAGTTAATACTTCTGCGTATCCCCACATGGCATGTAACATTCAAAGGACAGGATTAATTTCTCCTTGTTCGTTTTAAATATTTATATAACAACATGTATTTAACAGAGGACATCATAAAGTGCAGCTTTTGACGTTCAAAAAGGCTGGGGTTTGCAGCTAGAGTTACTTTGATCATCGACTTGCCTTTTAAATTCTAATTACTAGTTCACCGGACGTACAAAGTATATTTATAAAAAGAAAAAAGTAGAAAATAAATACGACCATTACGCAGCAGGGTTCCAGCCAGCTCTGATTATTTTAAAACAAATTTTACATCCGACTACAGTCGTGAGAGGATTTGTCTTCAGCTTCATTTTGTAATATAATATTATATAATAATAGTAATTCATTTTCACTGCACTTTTGATGTTTCTTATGATGTAATTAACTGCAATATTTGAATGGAGAAAGCCTTATTAAAATAATAATAGTGATAGTCCAGCATTAATACAACATCGGCTATATCTCTTGCATAAATAAAATTCCGCTTCACCTGAAAATAGATTGTACTTCGTTTTAAAAATTATTCGCCGTATGAAAAAAATTTACAGCATACAATATGTGAAATTTGAGCGAAATTCCAATAAAAGTCAGTTGGAGGCGCGCCAGATGTTCGCAATTAGCTTTTAGCGCCAGCTCATCGGCTTTTCGTCGCAAACTAATTTGCAAAACAAAAGCAAAAGCTCAACTCGACGTTTCAAATTTTTGTTTGACTTTTAACGACGAACCTTGCAGACGAAAATAAAATGCGAATTGAAAGAGAAACTTTAAATGTCATGAGGAATTCTGGAAACAAAAAGGTTAAAAAGCTATTAACAGAGGATAAGACTAGTCAAACTGCCGTACAATTTTTCTTTCGTTAACTTACCAACAGATAAATAGGCAGTTTACATAGGCAGCCGTTTATTTCGAAAACAGCATACAATCATATCTAGGTACTAACCTTAAGAGAGATGTAAATACTTCTTCTTAACTAAGGTGGTGCGGTGTACCTTAAAAGTCGAAGAGTAATTTTCGGTTGCCTGTAATAAAAACCTTTACATTCAATTGTGAATCGTAGCCTATGCATCTGAGTATAGATACCACGCTACTTCTAGCATCATTTGCACTTTAGTCAGAATGCTGTTGTTTCTAGTATTCAAATAGAATTTAATATTTAAGTTTTATTGAAATCACAAAGCAGTAAATAGCATTTTTGTTTTAGTCTAGTGCAGGTAGACTTCACATGCTTGAATATCTTCGCAGATATGTACATGTTACATCACGTGGTCAACTCGTGTAACAAAATATTAGTAAAGTACGTAACAACATAAAAGTTGATACTTTTTAATTACTAAAATGTTTTCAGTAAAGTTAGAGCAACAGAGTCAGAGAGTATGCAAATTATATGCACCATGCATAATAAACCGTACAAACCTTTGACAGAAATCGTATTAAAACTTGCGGAATTGCAAATGTTTCTCGAAACGTAAATTATTTTAATTATATTATAGTTGCGTTATGTAATTTATATTATTACTTTTATATTTTTAAAATGAAAACAAACAAAACAAAAGAAAAAAGAATTTACGTTAAAAAATAATTTGTCATAAATATTGCATAAAAATAAAATACGTAAAAAAGATTAAGAGGCAATTTATATGTCGGAAAAAAACCGTCGGACAGTTTTAAATATAATAGTATAATTTCATTCTCTATTTCTCAAATATCAAAAATTAAAGATTAAAAACAATCTTTTATGAGTAATTCGTTATGTAATTCACTTATGTCGTAGTCAAAATCAGACTAACCTTGCTTCCTTCTTTCCACTTTCCCAAAGAGGCAAAAAACATCGATTTATTTCTTAATAATACAAAAGTCATGTAGGCTATGGAAAATGTGATTTTTTCCAAGGAAAATATTGTGCAATATAAATAGTTTTACTGCCCCATAATTTTTGTCTAACGAAAAAAGGGACAATCCTTTTCCAGAAATTTACGAGTATGTATCGAACAGAGTTGTAAGTTTAGCAAGTCGTGACTCCAATTGGTGCTCCTCGACAACAAAATTCACAGATATATTGTGTAACTATAATGATAAATAGTAGCACTTTTTATACATACTTACTTATATGACGATTAAATCCTACATTTATTTTTACTACAGGCCGTAAAGAAAGTGTTTATTCCGATTTTTATAGAAAAAAAATCTTGTAGTTTAATACTATAGATTAATAAATGTTTTTCCTTTGACGTATTTATGTGCCAATCTAAATTGATAAGAGTAATCACAACCACAAAGAAGAAACAACTCAGAGAAGAAAATGTTTTTCCGTGCAATTTTATTAGCGGACTAAAAGTATGTTCCGGATGGAGTGCAAAGACAAAGCAAATTACTGCACGAAAGTAAATTATAATCTTCATTTCTCATTTCTTTGTGCCGTTTCGTTTCTCTTTAGTTCCTACTTGGTAATAAATCTTCACAAATTGAGTGTAATTACGTTGATTACTAAGATTATGGCGACGTCCTCGAGCGCCTGCACGAATGTATGACGAGATGATAAAATTGTTTTATCTTATAAAGTTTTCAATATATCTTTAATGAATTACAATGAATTAAGCGATGAAAAGACGTATAAAATTACGAATGACAGAACGAATGCCTGTATTTTTCTATGACCTGGTTGTAACAGAATGTCAAAGTTTAAAAATGACGCGCTCGTCTGTAATGCAGAATAAAGCCCGAGGGCTTTTCAACTCTATTAATATTAGTTTTTAGTACAATAAATATTCATAAGGCAATTTGTAGTGCTATAGTTTTTATACAGATGAGGCGAACTAGCAATATTTGTGTGTACATTCAAAGTGCTTTTATATTTACGCTGTTTAAAGTATACAATGAAAATGTTATAATCATTCTCTTGTTTATACGTTAAGGAATTCATTATTTTTTGATTAGAAATGTTTAATGAATATATTTGAATATATAAAAAACAAGTTTAATCATGAAACTGTGAGCTAGCCTTATTTTGATAAAGAGTGAGGTCTGACGTAAGGTTTCCTTTGATAGGAAAGTTTCCTTTGAAATTCTAATTACTGCGTCCAACGGACGTGTAAAGCGTATTTATAAAAAGAAATAAAATTTAAATAAACATAATGTTGTTAGTAAAACCCATTTCACTCACAATATAATCTTCTTTTAATTAAAAATTAATATTTACTATATGTAATATTATACATCTATTAGATAACGATTTATAACAAGGATTTTTATTTAAATATATTTTTAAATGTTTTAAGCTGGTTACTAAAACGATTAGAATTGCGATCAATTGAGTTAACACGTTCATTGCTACCGACTCATTCTATGAGTTGACTTTCATACGTGAAAATTATAGTAGCACGTAAACTGTTAAAGTTTGGTAGTAATTGCTTTATTTACCTATAACACATACTAATACAGATCGCCTAAATGCTAGTTTTGAAATAACCGAAGTATGTTTGTCTAGGCTGTCTCACAGAAGCGATGTAGAAAATAGCTCCACTATTTCATTTCATTTCCCTCAAAAGTACTTAAAAACTTTTTAGTGTACATTCATAAGCAATAATTATAAAATAAAAAAATGGTGACTACTATTTAAGGCGAGTATACACTTGAAATTCGAGTCTTCTGTTAAGGAAAGGCTAGCAATTAGTTTGTGAGGAATAGCGATTATTATAAAATTACCACATTTTGTGATGGTCCAGTCACAAAAATATCTTAATAATATTATTAATGCGAATGTTTGGGTGGATGTTTGTTTGCAAGTATCTCCAGAACGGCTGCATAGATCTCGCTGAAATGTGGTAAATGTGTAGAACCCAGTCTGGAAGAACACTTAGGCTACGACATAAGTTTTTCTTAGTTTCGCGCGGACGGAGTCGCAGGCGACAGCTAGTATTTTATTATAGTATATTTAAGTGCTTATAGTTTAGGGAGTGTTATTGGATAGTAGAGTATTCAGAGGCTATATTATTTAAGTGCACATGAGGAGTTCAGTTGAAATTAGTTGGCACGTCGCCAGCGATGTGGGATTTTAACGCTTATGCTCTCGCCTGTAGTTTTGTAAATGTTTGCCAGTACTTTGGTAACGGCTGAGAAACATCTGCAAGTTCCGATTGTT
The DNA here is from genome assembly GCF_000836235.2 of Papilio xuthus. Lineage (NCBI taxonomy): Eukaryota > Metazoa > Arthropoda > Insecta > Lepidoptera > Papilionidae > Papilio > Papilio xuthus. The sequence continues at coordinate 3,511,432 of NW_013530391.1, forward strand.
AAAAATATTGATTAAAATGCCTGCCTCTTTTAAGATTTATTTTTTAGGCACACTATACGTCCCCACCGAGGGGCTCGGAGCCTACCCTAAGTTAAAGGTGATTAGGCCATAGTCAACCACGCTGGCCCAGTACGGGTTGGTTGACTTCACACATATCTTTGAATTTCTTCTCAGATAAGATCAGATAAATGTATATATGTAAATCGGAAATCGAAAAACACATTGGTACATGGCAGGATTTGAACCCAGTACCTGCAGATTACAAGTCAAGTGCTTGACCCCTGAGCCACCGACGCTCTAACGCGATTAGTGACATCTAACAATGTACACAAATCATTAAATATTCACCAAATTGGAACAGTTTTGTAAAGTTAATCTGCATCAGTAACGAGGGCATAAGTTTTTTTTTTTATTCGAGAACTGCATAAATTTTGCACAATTTTTGCATATTTCACAAATTTGAAAGAGAATTTAACAAATTTTTGACTTTTTATTTTTAGTTTAGTTTTTTAAATAAGTACAAACTACTGTGACGTAACATGTTTAACAGCATCATATCTTCCTTTCGCAAAATTCAAACTACGGAGATGATGATGATAATGAAGTGATACAATATCCAAATAATATAAGATACGTTTCTAATAATAAAACCTTGTAGTTAAAGTTAAAAAAATCACTACACGATGTTTTTAATTCCTCGCCTCGTTGAACGTACAAAAGAAGTTTTGTGCGAGCGCTCGCTTTCACCGCGGACTTTAATGGCCCTGTTTATTCCCCACTTTCGCGCTTAGCTTTAAAAATTATACTGCAAACTTCTACTGAACCTAGTAATTAAATTTTATACGACATTCGTTGTGAGGTTTCGTAATTCGCACGGCTTTTAAACACAACTATAATATTTTTTTAATCTTATGAATTCAATTTGACCATTTTATATTACTTACATAATTACACATTCTCAAAATATATGTTATAACTAGCGGACCCGACAGACGTTGTCCTGTCTACACGTCTTTAATTCGAATATTATCTAAAATTTGACTGGATCCAATGTAAAACATTCCAAAATCAACAACTACTAATAAATTAAAAATTAACTAAAAAAACACTGTCCAGCGGACAAAATTGTGAATCTAAACCATTCCTAGATCACCTTGAACACACTCAAAAAATTTCATCAAAATCGGTCCAGTCGTTTGAATGAAGTTCAGTGACATAAACACTCACAGAAGAATTATATATATAAAGATATTCATAATTTAATTACAGTGTAATGTCACTAATTCGGCACTTAAATATACCGACTCGACCGATAATACGACACACTTCGCCCGCGATTCCCTCGCCCCTCGCCCACTATGCGCCACGTACATTACAAGTGAGCTTAGTATAATTAAAACTATCAAGTTAACGATTGTAAAAGACAGCTTTGAAAGAAAGAATGGATATATTACAGTATTCCGAACAATCCAAATCTGCGGCTCCTTGGCGGCCGAATTACTACGATTTTACTATGTTAACTACGTTGGCTTAAGGACATGCCCATTTGAAATATTTACATCATATCAGAAGTAAGCGGTTGATATAACCATGCTTGTCAATATTACAAGTTAGACATCAAAACTTCAACTTACCACAAAGGTTTTATATTATTTTATGCATGTCATATTATTTTAAAATTTTTTCTATTTTATAGCCAAACTGAATATGTTGGTATCATATTCTAACTTTAACTATTTAAACGAATAAGGTTTTAGTGAAACTTCGTTTTTAGTAGTTAGCTATGATGTGTTTTGAAAGTTGAGAAATTCAATTTCCGTAAAGAAAATTGGCTTAGAGTGCATACAAACTCGGTACCCAATAATGGACGAAGTTTAAAAGGCTTTCACAATATCTGACCAAGACGGTACCATGTCGTCCATAAAATATTTTATTATTTTAATATCACTTATTACAGATGACACAAAATGCTATTTAGCAAAAAACTACACTTTTACCATAAAACTATTTTTCGATTCATTGCATTCATTGATTTATTGAACGTTTGAAAAATTACTTCGTATTATCTCGAAACATTATGTTACTAGCTGTCGGCCGCGTCTCTGTCCGCGTGGAGTTGAATAAAAAAGTTAATAAGATGCTTGTTTTCTTCCAGGCTATGCTCGTATTCCACGTCTAAGCCAAATTTCAGCGAGAGTGATAGCTCTGGAGATACCTTCATATATCCATCCATCCATCCAAACATTCGCATTTAAAATATTTATAAGATACATCAGTTAGTGTTTTTGTCATATCTTATACAGGGTGTCCCAAAAGGTTACGTACATAGGAAGGGGGATGATAGGGGTGGTCACAAGGGTCACCAGAAAAAAAAAATTCCCCTCTGGGTATTTAAAAAAAATAAATGGCATTTTTTAAAAACTTAAAAATTTTACACCTTCTGGGGCAATTTTTATATTCTTTAAAATCTTTGTCAGTTTTATTGTTTTTTTTTTATTTCATATTGATAAAGGGTTATTGACGATAACATAATAGCTTTTTTTTAAATGTAGCAATATTTGTAGGTCATTGGTTACAAAATCCCCCTTCCTATGTACGTAACCTTTTGGGACACCCGTATAAAATGCTCGTGTCATAATGGTAGTCACCATACTCATCTGAACCGGCTTTAACGATTTTAATGAAATTTTATATGCTTATTAAGTAGATCTGAGAATCGGTTATCATCTATTTTTTTATACCGCGCAGACGGAGTCGCGGTAGACAGCTAGTATAAATAACAGCTAAACAATATAACAGTTGGAATAGAAACGCTTCAGCCACATTTATTTGAGTAGCGCGAAATAAATTTCAAAGGAAGAGTCTTTCTCAGAGCTGTAATGCCATTTTAAACTTCTACTGTCTGAATACAAACGGACTTGTATCAGCAACTGCATGTATGAACAATTTTAATATTTTCGCATGGGAAATAAATTGATGTTCAAATTCCGTTCGTGTTGGAAATGAGGATACTAAGAATTCATTGAGAATATTCTTTGAATTGTATTCTAAAGTGCATAATAATTGCAACATGTTTAAGTTTAATGTTTTTTTTTAATTTTATGTTAGTTGTTCAGAAAATCATACCTTTTTGTTTCAAAGTTCCCTGATTGCTGGTAATATTTAGATGAAATAGGAACTCGGCCTATAGACATGAAGAAGAAATGTTGAGATTAAACGAGACATTTATGCTATGTCACTAAACTGAGTAGGAGCTGTGCTTGAAACGTAAATATTATCAAAATTACTTGCATTCATTTCGATAAAACGGGAGTATAAAAGGACTCGGCTAAATGGCCAGGTGATGGCAAAATAAAATATTCAGTGAGTCGAGAACAAGCGAGCATAATACATTCGTAACATCGTCGATAACTTCGACGTAATGTATACCAGCTCGACTCTAGACAAACTGCACAAGTGCAACATAGAATTAAAGTTTAATATGACAGCTTAAGTAATACAACACTTAATATAAAGGTAGTAACAAAGAATTTTATAACGGTAGTAATATTGGTGTTATGCCGGCTCATCATCAGCTCACTATACGTCCCCATTGAGGGGCTCCGAGCCTGCCCTAATCTACGGGTGACTAGGCCATATTCAACCATGGTGGCCCAGTGCAGGTTGCACATGATGTTTTCCTTCGCCGTAAGAACATCGGATAAATGTACATATGAAAATCGAACATCCAAAAACACATTGGTATATGGCGGGATTCGAACCCAGGAATCTACGGGAGATTACAAGTCATGTGCTTAAACTCCTGAGTCACCGATGCTTTGGTGCGGCTCGCCTGGTGTAAAATACCACGACCACATAGAAGACTGGCATAAAGTGGAAGTCGTTACGCGTTTCGTCTGACGTGTATGCGTGCCTGTGGCGTGATTTTATTACCTTTACCCTTCCTATATCGGATTGCGTTTCAGGTCTCCAGTTTAAATGTGCGTACACTTTTAAATATTATAAAAAGAAGCAATTTTTATTTCAATATAAAACACGAAAACAAATGTCAATATGAATTTAATTTAAAATTGGGTTCAATAACAACGTCGCTTTGTGAAATTTTATCAGATTTTCAGTCCTTTATATAAGTTGAAATCAACAGATATCGTGCCCTCGAAAAGTAAATTTTATTTCATTCGCGTACGCATTTGATCTTTGAATGAATAATTCATTTGATAACCCTTATAATGTCCGCAGTCGGCTACATTGAAATTCCCTCAATGTTTTGCTTACTGAAAACATCAGTCAGTAATGGTATTGCCGCTTTTTTGACTCTTTCCTATTTGAGAATGTACAAAAATATTTACACAACGTTTATTTTTGTCTCGATAATGTTAAATCGTTTACGGAATAAAGAATTAATATTGGTATTATTTTAACTTATCCGTAATGCGGGACTTAAAATATCTAAATTAACCTCTTTAATCTTTATTTGTAAGAAAATAAATAGTTCCATACTTTATCTTCGTCACAATACTTATAATATTTACGAAGAATAGTCTACCAAAGATCAAATGATTTCAGAAATAAATAAATTAACAATAATAAAAGAAACATTAATACGAATTTTATAGTAAACGGAAGTCTATCTTCTTGTTCGTATGGGTGTTCACGTATTGAAGTAATCCAGACAGGAAGTCCAACTAACCTATTCCAATCGTTTTATTGCTTTTCCCAGCACTGCGACGAAACAGCACAGTTATTGTTTCACGTTTCACGCTGGTTTTTTTTCTGTTGTATCAAGATATTGAACTTTGTTTTACACTGAATTGGATTTGTTATTCGATTTAGATTACTCTATTATAATTACCGAATAAAACTACATATAATATTTAATTTACATACTAAATTGCATAGAATTTGACTTTCTGTTTCATATCACTTAAAACCTAGAGATAACGGTGATGTAGAGTTTTTCCTAAATCTCATAGGACTTGAATTCGTCTTTGGATTCGTATGGTATTGACAAATTAGTCTTAATACTAAGAAAAGGAAAGAAAACGTATATAACATAGAGTCTATGACCCGAAACAAAAGAATACCAACATTAAGAAAAAGCAACGTTTTCGAATGCAGAAAATGTGCTGCGGTGGAGATGAAAGGAAGGGGTTGTAAAACCATCTCTACACTAAAGCTCTACCCCTTTGAAATCTAATCAGTAACACACAAGCAACAGTAGCTGTACTTCCTTTGCATTTATTTCTAGATTAAAACTTTTCTTGCTACAAAGAAAACCCTTTGCGTAAACATTTCGAGATTTCAAATGTAAAACACGATACGTAGAATTGCTACCCTGAAACGTTAGTACTTCGTCCTTTTTATTTTGTAGTATAATAAAAATACTGCAACATGGAATTAATATTGAAAATCTTAATTAAATAATCTTACTAACATTATAAATGCGAATGTAGAACACAGTCTGGAAGACCACATAGATATCTTATTAAGTTTTTTTTAAATCCGCGCACACGGAGTCGTGGGCGACAGCTATTCTTCCAATAAATCAAGTAAAATTTTCAACAGAATTTATACAATTTTTATCAACCATTATCTTTATTAGACACAAAAAAGTTCTGATATAAATTAATATTTATATAGCAGTGTGAAAAACCGCACAAACTTCAGTAAGCTTTGCTAAGGTCTTGAGGATACGTAATAAATTTTACGACCGCATTTAACTCATAGTTAATTCAACTACGGTGGGCAATAATCCTTTGAAATACTACCTCGCCTTACGCTACATTATTAAAGACAAGGGATTCCAAAAATTATAATAAAGTATCTAGAACATAACCAACTACTTTACTAAAATAACTTTTGAGAGATGACGTCGAAATTCATTTTAAATTTTATTGTCATAATGTTTATTTATTAATTAATTTTAGTCAAATTTGTCTCAAATAATATGAAGGTATTGTGCTTCCAGAGTATGTCAGTAATTACGCTCATTTCCTAAATCTTACTAATATTATAAATGCGAAAGTTTGGATGGATGGATGATTGTTACAAGGTATATCCAGAATCAACGGATTTCGATGAAACTTGGCACAGATGTAGAACATACTTTGGGAGTACACATAGGCTACTTACTACGTTTATTTTTTCAGCGCAGACGGAGTTGCGGGCGAAAGCTAGTGAACATACAAACTTTAATACTTCTATATTTTTTACTATATTCATATACCTGTTTGTTTTACAAGTCACATTCCCTTCACACTATGATTTCATTTTTTCTTCACCCATTTAGTTCTGTAGTCGGCTTGTAGATTATCGTAATCGTCACATGTTTTAGATACTAAATAAGTTTACTTATATATAGTTATATATAGTTCAGATTATATAATGGTAAAGCGAGACGCAATGTTGGTAGTATCTAAAACTTATTTTATCTTATCATAGATCCTAAATATAATAAAAACCAGCTCTAAATGTATCATAAAAATATAAATCCCACATAGATTATATTAAGACGTTGAACTTCCTCCGCGTTTTATCTCCTTTTATGGATCACGTATCTGTGATAAAAGTTTTAAACTTTGAAAGGTCAAGAAATTTTATGCATACAAAATTATTACTGAATAAATATAAGCTTAAAAATTAATATACGACTTTCCAAACATTATTGCCTTTTTTCGAAGACTTTATAATCCGTTAATGTTTTCAAAACCTTTATTCAGTGTATTTGCTCGTTACATATTATATATATTTAAACACAAAGAACAAAGGATAATAAAAGTAAGTGTTACACATACGATCAACACACAAATAGAAAAGCTAGAGATAGCCGTATGCTGAATATACGGCGGTAGGCGACCCTTTTTCTAGCTCATTTCATTGACAAAGTGACGAAGTATGCGAGTCCTCGGTCGAAACAAATATTAAATCGTGTAACAAAGGTCAATGAGTATTTCAACAAAGTATGCAATTTAGTCACGCATCTCTACATTGAATTTTCATATGGTTTATGTTACTCTGTCCTTTTATTTGGACATATCATCATATACCGATAAGAAATCTTACTAATATTATAAATGCGGATGTTTACATGGATGGATGGATGTTTTTATGAAAGTGTCTCCAGATCGGCTGCACGGATTTTGCTGAAATTCAGCATGGATGTAGAAAACAGTCTGCTAGTGGATGGAGTCGCGAGCGACAGTTAGTGTTTTATATTATTAGGTAGCAAACATATCCATAGACATATGCATCTATCTTGTAAATGCGTAGCCTTTAATCATAGAAAGATTGGACGGACAGTACCAAAAAATAATGTTGATGCAGGCTCTACCACTATTAAAATAGAGGAAGAAGTTCTCTTCAATAAATATCAGCTAACAACTAGTTGATATTTCTAGTAAAAGAATAATTTAAATCGATTCTATAGTTCCAGACCTTGCAATAACAAACTTTTTCCGCTTTATAATATAAGAATAGAAGCTCGAAACGATGTGTCGATAGCATAAATATTTTCTCGACGTTTGATCACAGGATAGTGTATTCCAGGATTATAATTAAATAAACCAAGGCCGTTGTATATTCAATGAGTGTTGTATAACTGCTAGAATCAAGAGTCGATTTCGAACCATTTTCGCTTATCCTCGGTATTCTAATTAAAGTTTCTAATTCATTTCATTTAAATTGAATCTATCTAGAAATCACACCCACTATATAATTACATACTTTATTGTTTACAAAACTATATCTAGAGTTATTTTTGTATTCCGTTATATATATAGTAATTAAAATAATTTATTTTGCTTCTATGTAGGTAACAAATTGTCAATTGCAGATGTCTATAGACAGCGTCGCTTCGCTATTTCAGCGAAACCAGATGTCTGGTTGCTTATTTGCTACCTTATAATTAAACAAATATATTGTCCTTAAGGCTAGATTATTTATGTCGGCTGTAAAATAAATAGTTTGAACATTACAATGAGGTTGAAATTGGAGCGAATGTATTCGTGTGCAATATATTTTAAATGAAATGTAAATTATTCACACTTGTATCCCCGTTTAGATTGCTCAGGGTATTCAATACCCGTCGCTGTCAAGGAGTCTTGGATAATGGCTTATTTTCTAGTTTTGCTTGTGCTCTGTTTTACTTTCATGAGCTTCGTTTCCCTTTTGTTTAGATGGGATGTGTAATGGGTTAGAAAATGGAAAAACGTCCGAATTAACATATCATAACGTGGAGCCTCATGAATGTAAATTGGTCAGGACTCGCGAAAATATGGACCTGAGCTTTAATCAAAAAACAAACCAGTGAACTGTCAACGTATTAAAAATGTTTGTATGTAAACTCCCATTTGATAAACTTTGCTTAGTTAATTAAATGAATAAGCATTTTCTTACTTTCTTTTTTTCAAGTCAAGTGTTACTGTTAACTTATCAGGTGTAGATATTTATCGTGTTACATTTTTCATTTAGAAAGAACATTGATTACTGATTTGTTTCATATTGTTTTTATTTGAAATTGCGGACAACTCGATATTGCGTAAGTTTTGTCGCGTAATTTTCGTTCAACTGCGGTTGTTATGAACAATCTACGGCTCCGATATTAAACCGGTTCCCGTTGCCCAACTCCACTTTCTTGTTTTGCGATTTATGCCTCAAATTGCCTTTTCTGCTTTTCTACTTAAACAAGGAAACTTTTGTTCCGTTGTTGTTTTTTTTAATTTCAAATGAAAAATTCCAAGCTCATTTTTGATTATTCAATTTTAAATAAGTTTGAATTTTTGATTTATAGTCTTACAAAAGTTATGTTTTTATATCTGTAGAAATATTCCCTTGCGATAAAATTTGTATTTTTACTGACTTATCTCTAGGCTATAAAGTAAGCGATTCTGATATGAACTTCGTCAGCTTATGTATTAGTAATTTATGAATTATATACAAAAATAACAGTAAATTGGATCAACAACTTGAGATAAATTTTCTGAAAAACTTTTTTGTTTGCCCCCCTACTAATATAAAAAAACAGTAGAGCCACCAATCATTTTCATAATAAAAAAATTTAGTTTTTTATAGGAGAAGGGGACAAACGAGCAACGAATCTCCTAAAATTATTTGATTCAACGCCCATGGACATCCGCAACGCCAGAGGAACTGCAGATGCGTTGCCAGCCTTTAAGGAAGGTACGCTCTTTTCTTGATCATCCCTTAGTCGTAACTGTTTGGAAATACCGCTGAGGACAGGGTATTCCACAACACGGCTGTGCGAGGTAAAAAGTTACGCGAAAGTCTCGTCATTGTGGAACGCCGGCCATCGAGTTTTAATTTATTATAAAAATAGTTTTATAAAAGTTATCACAATCGTGTACTAATCTATTCTATACTGTAGTATATTAGTCTATTATATTAGTATAATTATAAGTAATATTAAATCTAATGAAATTATCCTTATAAAGGAATAATTATTATCTCAATGTCTCAATGCATTAAAATTTCATCCATATATTAACATGAAAATTCTTTTAAAAATAATACGCTGATTTGGTGGCCACACTGAAAGTGTCAAGCGTCACGGCCGCATTATTGTTGTCCCGGCGACTTAACAGCCTGTTATTGTCCACAACTCCACTTTCCTTCAGCACTTTTCACAACTTATATTTCCACACTTTCATTGAAATAATTTCATAAGAGCGCGAAATTGTTAAAGTTCACCATGAAAAATGCTTCAAGCGCTTTTGAAAACATTTTTTAATTAGAGAAGTAAGTACAACTTGAGGCTAAGTAATGGAAAATTAAAAATAAAAATATAAGTAGAGATACTAAGTTACATTTTTAGTGCTTAGGTATTAAATTAATCACAACCATTCTTCTTAACTCTGCATCAAACTATTTTATGTTTCTAGAATAGCTATTGATAAAACGAAATCGTTTGAATGTAATTTACACGTATTGATTATAGAACAATCATGAGTTGTCGTGAGTCTATTTCTTAGAGTTGGGAGGAAGGCAGGAATTTTTCCCTTGTGATATGACCCGGAGTGAACTGACAATTATGACAATCCTTGCTAAGCATTCATCAATCATTTTGACGTCATTCAGCTCGTTCTAGTTATGACGATATTATCAATCCAAAAATAAAAAGCATTTAAAGATACATATATACATTTATGAAAACAAAAAAAGAAAAACAAAAATCCTTTTGAAACGCGAGCCTAAAACCAATATCGTTGCAGAAGTTTGTTTATGATGACCGCAATGAAAAGAAAACTTACGCAATATCAACGTCTCGTGAAATTACGAGCAATAACGGTTCAGAGCAAGCTTTCAAATTGTACGCGATACAAAAACAGAGCAAATCTTCGCTTAACGCAGCTGTTAAACCGGCCGCACAAAAAGGAATAATATTGCAGTAACACTTTGAATAAAGAAGTCGAAACTGCTTTCAGAAAACATAACTTAACTTTCATGTAACAGAAACAAGGTTAATATTATATTATTTTAACAATCAATTGTTTTTATTGTTGCTAAAAAATATATGGAAATAAATGACACACGTTGTACGTGTCATGTTTAAAAATATTATCACACTAGCTGTCGCCCGCGACTCCGTCCGTGCGGTATTAAGTATAATCGAAATAAGTAGTCTAGACTATGTTTTCCATGTGTGCCAAATTTTATAAAAATCCGTCGAGTCTCTCCGGAAATACTTTCTAACAAACATCCATCCATCGATCTAAACTTTTGCGTTTATAATATCAGTAAGAATATAACAGTTAACGTGTTTAACAAAGAAATTCTTAATCCTTTGAAGTACTTTTTATATCCTTATCAGATACTTGCTATGATCGAACATAGTATGTCTATGAAAGTGGAACATTGTTTCATACAGTCTACAAAACACAGAATTATTTCCGCGAAACCGAGCATTGCAGAGTTTTCTATACCCGGAGCAATCCGACTGGAAATGGAATGTAAACTTCAATTTACTTGTATTTTCCTTACATATAAATATTTAGTTTCCTGTGTGCAGCGATATTTTTGTATCCTGGTTTTACACATCGATTGACATCGGCTCCGCATAGGAGATACTAGCAGTCGCCCTCGACTCCATCTGCGTGGTGTTAAAAATAACTTAATTAGTAGCCTATGTGTTCTTCCAGAATATATTCTATATCTATGCCGTTATCCAGATACCTTCAAACAAACATCCATCCAAACATTCGCATATATAGTATTAGTTAAAAGTAAGATTATTGTGTTTATAATAAATAAACCGTAACCGGTTTTTTTTTTGTTTAAGCTTTATTTACAGTAGATTTCCACTGCCGAAATATAACATACACAAAAACAATTGTTATCTTCGATTTTAAAATAAGAACACGACGAACACTATATAAATATTTTTGTTGAACCTGTTGATTAGTGAAAACAGACTCTTAGACGAATGTCTGCGTATGAAAAAAACTTTGCTAATTATAAATTCGTTTTAATTACGACACTAGGAGTTTCTTACCTTTGTTATAAATACTTGCAATTCAAACGCCAACATTCGGAATGGAAACAACATTTACAGACATAATTATTCGTGAAAAATATTACTATAAGTCGAGCAACTAGAAATAGACTGTTTCCACTGTTATGGATTTTACGCAGAAAATATATAGTGATATGCAAAACCATAATAATAGCTCGTCCAAATCTAAGGGTTTGCGCTTTTGCGATACTCCGCTCTTGATGAATAAAACATACGGCTACTTTGATAACATCACTATTTTTTTTATATCATATGGTGGCAAACGAGCGAGCGGCCACCTGAAATCGCTCAAATAGCGAAGTGACCGTTGCCCATAGACATACGCAATTGCATATGCGTTGCCTACCTTTAATCGACGGAAAAGGGGATGCACAGAAAGAAAGTATTTTCCCTTCCCATGCATCCTCTCATCCGGAAAGTCCACTTCCACTTCCCATCCTATCTTTATAAGAAAAAGGTTGGGAAGGGAAAGAGGACTAAATTAGGCCTCCGGGACGCACACTCTTCAGACGATACGCGGAATTGCTACCACTTCACGCCTGTCTTCTGTGTGGTCGTGGTATTACACCGGGCGAGCCGGGCCAATTCGTGCGAAGATGTTAAAGCGGGCTCTACCACTGTTAAACTATCCATCCAAACCATATTGAAATTTTGTCAAATTCTATTGAATAAATATTGAAGTTAGAAACGTTAGAGACCGTCAGTTTCTAAGAATAAATTCTGTAAAAAACATATCGTCATCCCTATCATTATCTTTGATAAAACAGAGATAAAAATATTTTATAAACGGTCTCAGAAACTCATGGTAAATCAAGTGTTGATGAAATAACAATTAACTATAGGTATGAATGACAAAAAATTTCTAAAGTTACATTTTATTGCAAATGCAGAAGAGAAAGTGCATATAGTTTTTTATTTTATTAATTTTTACTTTAAAAATACGTATGAAACTACAAAAGAGGAATTTTCAATTATGCAAAATCCATTTTAATTTGTGTTAATTTATACGAGAAAAGTTTCTTAGAAAGAAAATTATTAAAGTTGATTTTATTAAAATATACTTTTCCTGCACAAAAATCTGTTAGCAGTCAGGAATGGGATACTGGAAGCTTCGCGGAATGTAATTAATTGGCAACTGATTGCTCCTCCTCCTGAAGCTCCTTCAATGCAGATAGTGAATACTTTGATTATATAGAAATGGACTAAACCACTGTTGTAATTAATCAATTATGTTACTTTACGATATTATTACGTGATGATGATGATTACGACTTACATAATTTATTATGAACGCATATTATTGTCTTATTTTAGACACATGAGAATAAATGCGGTGAATAGCATGTTAACTAAATGAGTTGCTTCCTTAATCTACGTCCAACTCGAAGACAGAGGGTCATATGAGTCGTAAAGATCCGCATTGCTTCAGGGTTTTAGAATACCTAATTTAGTTTTGAGTTTATTTTGTCAATTTTAACTATCAAATTAAATTGTACCTTTTTTTGTATTATTTTTTTCATTGTTCATTCTATACGGTATCGTAGGTGGCCTGCGCTAAAAGCTTTCCCTGGATGATATGGAAACAAATCTCGATACAGGATGTTAAATATTTATGTCGTCGGAAATAGAGGAAAAGTAAATGGAACTTTACATTCTATTTGAAGTACGATTGCTCCCTGTATAAACTCAATGCATGTCGTGCATATAATACTTTCATAGTTTGAAGAGTTGTTTCAAATCGTTCATGCAATTGCTTGATGCAAAGCAAATCTGTTCTTTATTCTAGTAGTTTTTTCCTAATAATCACTGATATAAATGTACATTAAAGTATAAATTCTCTGTTGTTAAATAAATAAAAGATTTTTGCTAAAACTCCTAATGTCAATACAAAATGATTTACAGCGGTTGACATTGTGAGGAAGGTTCTTTTGTCAAGAAAACGTTTTCTGAATTTCAATATACATTCGAATCACGTTCAGTCGGTGTTAGTAAATGTATAATTCATAGGCGGGTCAAGCGGAATGATAAAAAAGCATAAAGATATGAAACATAATACCTGATTTCAATATCACCGAAACTTACCATGGGCTTCAGATAATATGCTTTTGATTTACTTGACATTGAATTAAAGAAATTAAGTACCTATTGTAAGCTTCCGATATAACACTTAGATGGAAATAAAACAGCCAAAGATGTTTAGTATAATATATTTATGTAGAATTGTATAGGAACAAAATCTTTAGTCGTAAAATAACTGGCGTACCTATTTTATCTAATTTCAATGAAGTGTTGGATTTGTACCCACCTTTCGAAAGAGCTAGGTACTTTAGGTATTCGCTTTGTAACAGAAGCTCCGCACTCGTTTAATTGGTAATCAATTTAAACAGTTTAGTAACTTTATTAGAAACCTAAAGCTTTTATCTAAAGCATCAAATTAAACGAATTAGGTGCAACTAAGCAACATGACAGAACAATGCGTTTCATTAAATCAACCGACGCCATTATTCTAGCGGCGTGTCTACGGAAGCATAATATCCTCTACATTGCTGAGATGTACAATGGGAGAGGTTCCTGCAATTATATCGCGACCAGCTGGAGCTAGAGATTAACTACGTCCATGTGTCACCGGCTTTATTTCCACTCTTAACTAACAATTGTCCGTCGTTTAAAGTTTCACTGAATGCTGGCAATCTGTTTGTAAGTATTGATTAATAGCGTAGATTTTACACACATCTTATTAAGTACATGTTTAAAATTAGCACAATATATGTAACCCAAAGGGGTAGACAGGCGTTAGGATCTTCCAATTGGCGCAGTTCTGACACTACTCTCCTCACTTCCATTAGACATCTTCCCACCCAAGCCATATTATTGATTGGAATTGTATTTGTCTCAATTGTTTCCCAAAAAATAAACAAAATGAAGTCAGACAAAGACTTTCATAGTAATAGTTGATAACAATGCCATAAACGAGTTAGAGAGCGCATATTGCACGTCGCAGGGCTCGTTTTAAGAAGTTGGGTAAAAGAAAACGGTCCATTACTCCACTACGTGAGGCCCCGCAGACATCTTAAAACAAAATAAAGCCACCCAATCGGCCCACGTGCGTGCTGGAGCAAGTAAACGCTAAAAATGCCACTAAAGCGGCCGGAATATTAACTACGGGAGACTTTGCGATACCCCAACCTTGTCTTACCTTGCCTGCTTTCGAATTCTTTAGTCGCAGCAATAATAACATACGTAAAATATAAATGTTTCTTACACCAGAATTTTTATAACCTATAGGTATCCTATAGCTTACAGTGAATAAAACAAGTCTTACAAAATTTTACATTACTGCCATGTGACGTTCTTTCATATCATCAATAATAACTAAGGAATAAATACGCAACTTATTTTTTTTGTATATTTTGGTATATCTAAGTTACATAAGATAAACATAAAATGTAAAATTCTAAGGAAATTGAACAAGTTTTCATTAATGAGTTATTTTTCTGTCATATAATCGAAGAACCAATAAATAAACACCAAAGGCTGCACAATGCAACCATTTAAGCTGGTTATCCGTATACAAACATTTCCTGCCGTTCACAAGAGCATGAATTTCCTGCTCTGCAAAGTATCCTCTTATCGGCCCCTCCAGTGTGCACACTGCATAAATCACTTGCAGGCTACCCGATATGTTGCCGCGAGCTCCGATATTGCCGTACCTAAACCACGCCCGATAATTGGCCTACACTCGGGCAAAAGTACAACCAAAGAGCACTTAGATGTTTACAAAGATCTATGACTATGTATGACTATATATTTTTGATCATATTCTAAATTCTCTTTATAAATATGTCTTTATAAGTATGTGTTTAAACCGGAATAGAGAAATAGGCCAGTGAGACATTTCGGATTTACATGAAAGCTGTTATGAATCCATAAAATAGTAACCATGAATTTAGAACGTAAGACAGAACTCACGCCCGTGATTCAGAGGACTACGTGAAGATTCCATTTGGTGCGATCCTTGCACACCTCGCTTTTTAATGCATCTAAGCAAACATTCTTGTTGATTTCGGGTGTTTTTTTATATCGCTTTTTTACCACGGCCAACAATATCATCCACTTTCGCTAAATAAATATAATATTCTTTTATTCAAGAAAATACTTATTTTGTAATATTAAAACATCAGTAGTCTCTGTATCTATATATCCTTGGTCTATAAAAATAAAACAAATCAATTTAATAAGATAGTGTCAGCACATAGAAGCCATTATCAGTATTGAGACGAAGCAGCGTGCACTCAACACTGGATAATTAATTGCACGTCTCTTGACCTACCGTGCGGGATTACATTGAGCACTAAACATAGAGGTAGGCAATTGTGTTTATCATTTGCTTTTTAGGAGTCTTTTATAACATCCAAAATGTAAATTAATTATGTGATTTTAGTAGAAAAGGCAACTAAAGGCAGAATATGTTAAAAGAAATTGAATCAATAAATTGCACTGCTTTTAGTACATTTAAAGATTTTCGAGCTTGTTGAAATAAAAATTGTCAGCTTGAAATGTAACAAAAACTTAAGCTAATTTTTAGTTTAATGGATTTATTATATATTCTATGTCTACTTTCCTCTTTTCGTAGCTCTCTGTGATTTTGTAGCCGCGTTCACCGTTGTCGTAGACTAAGCTATCTTGATTTACAATGCTCTTGCATCGTCCTTTGTAACAATACTATACGTCCACACTAAGAAATAAACTTTATTAGATAAGACTTAGCCAAATAATTTCAATATAGTTTATTCTATTGTTATATTTGTGGATCAAAGACTGTAGTTTATTACACAACAGATTGGAAAGTGTTTATCTCCCTAAAATATTTTGTAGGTTAAGACGCAAAACGCTGTGACTAAAGTTCTTTGTTAGAGCTAGATTCAATAGCTAATTGTGAAGAAGTTAATCGTAACCCACAAGTTGTCAATTGCACATCTACCAATAGTCGATAATGCGCAATTCGAGACGTTCTAAGAGCAGTTTTCTCATTAAGTCGCCGAAGACAATCCGCGTAAAGTTGTAGGAAATCGCTAGCTAACAATAAAACGCAATCTTCCGGCGACATTGTTATTTTCAATAAGCTCTTATACCGGGATAATGAAAAAAGTTTTTATTACCGCAATACTGGCTGGCTCTCAGTTCGGCTTGTTTTCGAAAAACTTCACGCAATAAGTGGCAACACAATATTTTTTTGTTCAATTTTCAACTTGTCTAACGAACATTTACGACCCTTGACTTTTCGCTACTAAAATGATACTACGATACTTTAAGAATATCCGACTTTTTTTCCAGTTTTCTTTTACTAAAAGACTTATTGGCTTATTATTGTTTTTGTACTTACTGTACTATATCAATCGTTCTTTAATTTCCACAATTCAAAAAGTTCCAAAACCCTTCTTATCTATCTTGCAATCTATGATTCTTAACTTCTTGTGAACTGCTTACGATTTTAATTCTAAGTTCCTTGTGTATAAAATAATTAGAAAATTCCCATCACGATCCAACATTACGTATCGACCTCTAATTATGTTCCTGTAATTATCCACCTGAGCTGCCTTGCCGAAGCGTGATACTATTTTAAAACGTGGATTATTCGCTTTAAATCTTGAAAAAAAAAAGAATAAAGTAGGGAAGAACAACTTACGAAATAACACTGGCCACTTTGCTTGCGAATTAAAACCTTCATGGTGTTCTCACATGACAAATGTTAAAAAATCCTCATAAATGATTGGTCGTTTTGCCTTTTATATTCAGATTTTAATTACTGTATTTATCCAAAGAAAGTAAGGTATGTTAGCGTGGATGGAACAACATAGTTTGGAACACTTATACGATTGTTAAATGAAAATTATTTTAATTTTAAAACTTTATTACAAATTACTAGTATTTGAATAATGGCATTAACGTTAAGAGAAAACTATAAAGCAGGTATATAATATAATCCTTTGTCTAAAATTATGACAACCCCAATTAATAAGGAATCGCAATATTTTATTTACTTAATAAACTCGACCCATAAAATTAGATAATACTTGAAGATATTCAATTTTAAACAAGTTTATTGCAACTACAGAAATCTGTTGAAATCTGATAATATTTTGCGTCAACGTAATGCGACTATTCAAAGTTTTCGAAAGCCTTTACGAATACTATACACATTAATCTACAGTGATGAGTCCACACTCTCGTACGACTTGCTCCGTTGACACGGGGTTCAGGAACACTGGAAAATAAAAGAAAACTTATTTAAAATTAGCATTCAATTGGATTGAAAAAGGTAAACAATTCAGACGAAATTAATTTCTAAGGATTAACTGTATTAAAACGATGACCGAAAAAACATAAATAATTATTAAAATAGGTTAAAATTTATAATTTTTAGAAATTAAAATTAGCAAATTTTAACATTTATTAACATGACACGAATGCTAATCAGATGGCCTATCACGAATATTTGTCAGAAAGTTTTCGTAACGTCATCTTCAAAAGTTGTACAAAAATTAGTGCAGCGCCCCCTATCGCGCACAGTATACACCTACGTTGGCGTTACGATGACGCATGTCGCAAATCGTACTAGGCCCTTGAAAGCGTAAGGTCGGACAGCACCATTGTTATTGTTTATATTTTCGTACTTCTGAATTAAGTACCACAATTCAGAATTCAGTACCACAACAACATACACGAGAAATTATTCTACTCTATAAGACGGCGTGTCGTCACTGATTGTGCCATGACGGTTTATCGTGTTTCGCGAAAATTTAATATTTATTTTTGAAAATATAAATTGCACAATTTAATTTAACTTTTCCTTAAAATATTTTAATTTTGAAAGAAATAATAAATGTAAAGTATTACAGCATAAAACATTTAAAAAATTAGGCAAGTGTTGTTGGTTTTCAGAAGGCAACCTTAATTAGAAGGTTTGAGCAAACAAAAGTAGTTCCTTCGTACAAATTTAGTATGCGAAATATATACTTTAAGAAGTCTACTTAGTAACCATAACTGCTGTAGTTGACTCTAACGAGTGACTAAGTCAAAGGTTCTCTCGGGAACTCCGAAACTGGCCTGAGCTATTATCGTGATCAGTCTGTTACGCTTTGACGAACTTACTTCAAGAGCCCTTTGGGGCTATCTCAACTAAGATTGTCATTGCACTATTAGTATTCTGATTAGGGGACCGTTATTTCAGTATTTTAATAATTTAAAACCCGTCTAACACATACAATATTTTCAGAAATTAACTAATAGTATGGTTTTGCTTAATTTATTACAAAATATTAGGACTCACTTGTACTACCGGTAAATAAATCGTGTTCGGGAATAATACTGGCCGCGGCGATCGCAGCCTCGTCTAAAACTATAACCTGTAAAAAATATGTTTATTTTTATTGAGGAAATTACATAACTAGAATTTAATACATAGAAAGTCAAACTGTGGAAAATATATGTAAATTATCAGTTGTTTCTTTGTTATTATCTACATATAACTGATTTATAATTTAAAAAATGTGTCTTAGTAAAAAAACTTGTAAATTCGGGTAAAAAAAAAACTATAGGTGCCGCGATGTTAGAGGCGACGCCTTAGTGTGCCCTGTTTAGGAGAACTGATCTGATATAATAATATTACCTTAGGACATTCAATGATATGCACTTCGTGAACGACTTCAGTCTTCTTATCGGCATCAGGCCTGAGTGGTAGCAGGTCAATGGCGTTGGCGGCGAGCGACCACAGGTGGCCGGCGCCTTGTGGAGCACGCGCTCCTTTGCGGAAGTACGGGTTGATGGATAAGTTGTGCCGGACAGAGTTTTTCCAGCGATCATCGTTCGCTTTATAATAGGGGAAGCGATCACTGCAAGAGAAAATTTAAAAGTTTAATTTTAATTGCATTTATTTGTATGGTAAAAACGTCTTTAACCTGCAATTACATACTTCCAAATCTCGAGTTATAGAGAACTATTGTTACAGCAAATTACTTATACTAGTACACTGCGTTATTATTATTAAAAATGAGGTTTTTAAACAGTTGCAACACAAACTGGCACAAAATATTAAACACCGGATGTTTTGGCAATCGCATTAGGGGTCGTTGGTGCCGGCCGCCCCCGCTCAAACGACCGGTGCCAGGATCCGGCAGCCCCGCGCCTGACGTGATGACAACACGGCACGCGCTGACGTGACACGAGCGTGACGAGAGCATTAATATTCCCTTTGTTATGATACACGTGTTTCAAAACACGCCCCCAATCCACCCGGTCGCGACCTACCATTTGTCGTGGGAGTCAGAGTTCAGTTAACTGTAGAATCCACTGATTTGACCCATTGATTTATCGATTTATTAATTTCAGAGAATATCTTGAACTTTAAAACCTTATTGGCTTTAAAATATTTTATCTTCAAAAATCTGATATGGGCAGGTTAGCTCTTTTTTTCGCTAGAGGAGACAGATCGAGTTAATTAGAGCATATCTAAAAGAGAAACAATAATTCTTAAATTAATAACTTTGCAAGCTGATAAAGGGTTACATGAATCTGCACGGTAAGTGGTCGTCAACACGGTGATAATAATTTAATAACGACCCTCCCCCTGGCGCAGTGTTGACATACAGATAACATCAACGCGTAATGTTCAAGCCCGACCAGAGTTTGATACCATTTATCACCGTAATAAACTGATTACACTTTTAATCATTACATATACAGATATTATAGGATTTTGTATACATTATGCTTCCGCTACTTGTTTTTTTTTTGTCGACATAAATTCGACTAACCATAATAATCTTTGTATTTTAACAACAAATTAAAAATAAAAATAGGTGTTCTAAATTTCAACATAATTTATAACTCACTGATGAAGTTGGCTATAAATGTTTAAAGTGCGTAGTAAATATTATTTGTTTTCTATGAACTTCTTGAACTCATCATTTAAAGAACCCAGCCTATTAGTCTTACTAATATTATAAATGCAAATGTTTAGATGGATGGATGTTTGTTTGAAGGCATCTCCAGAACGGCTGCATGGATCTCGCTGAAATTTGGTACAGATATAGAACATAGTCTGGAAGAACACATAGGCTACTTAAACAATTGCGTTTTTTTAATGCCGTGCGGACGGAGTCGCGGACGACAGCTAGTTATTCAAAAAGTTACGAAACGCAAAATACGTGCTAGACTGAGTTGCGTCAAACAAAGCTCCTAAAACTGCGTAAGAACGTATACTCACGGCTTAACTGTTTCATTACATCTATAGATGAGAAACACTAGTTCTAGTAACAATAACCGCTGTATCAGCAATAATGCGCTTGCGAAAAGATAAACGACCCTCAACACAACAGGCACCCCCTAATTTAGCCTCGACGATGCCGCGCACGGTAAACAATAGTTAACACAATGAACAAAGAACTCTGCCGACCTACAAATGATACCGCGTTAATATGATTTCGATTCCCCTTTGTTGTCGAGTTAATTTGATGCTTGTTCTGATTTTACTCATTCTTTGTGTTAAGGCAATGCAAAGGGCTGCTTCCAGCATAGTAAAATAATTATTTGATGCTTTCCAAATGTTTGGTTTTAATTTATCCAGAATTATTATTTTTATATTGTTTAAATTATACATTATATTTCTTATACTTTACTAATGTGTGCAAGTTTAGCACGACAATCAATATAAATCATTGCCGTGATTGCCTCCTGAGCTTTGTAGTTTGAGTTACCAGCTTGTCTTAGCTTCAATTCTTATCCGATAGTTAAAATAAAAAGTTTAGCGAAAAAATTAAATTCCAATATATTTCTGTATTACGTAACATGAATTAGCAAATATTAACTATTTTATAGACAAAATGAAACTAAACAAATGTGGTTTAAGTATTCATAGCCGTATTGATTTGTAAACCATCTAGATTTTAGACTACTCAAATTGTATTAGGAATAGCACTTATGGTGTGATACGACTGCAACACAATGATGCAACATGACACTGCGCAATGACAACAAAATCAATTTAATATACTTATACAGAATATATTTATAAATAAAATCTTGGCAATTTTTAAGTAAACCCATTCATATCTTACTAATATTATAAATGCAAATAATTAGATGGATGGATGATTGTTTGAAGGTATCTCCGGAATGGCACTACGGATCTTGATAACATTTTGGCAGAGATGTAGAACATAGTTTGGGAGAACACATTAGCTAAGTTTTTTTTTAATTCCGGACGAACGGAGCCGCGAGCGACTGCTAGTAGCTTCAATAAACTTTAAAGTTTCCACGTCAAATATTATGTAATTGAGTTTCAGTGCTTACTGTTGATTTCTTTGGTTTATTTTGACATTACGTCATGATCCTATATTTTGCTAAATTTGTGTACATGCTTAATGTGAAGAAGAAACTGATATAGAATAATAATAATATTATATTTTTTTTACAATACACACGTCATGAAAACTCTATTATGTTTGAAATGCAAAAAAATACTTACGAAATCCATTGATAAATAGCCGATACTGTCAATTCTCCTTTTTCTCTCAAAGCTTTTTCGATCAGCTCTGGGTACGTGTATGGCGGCTTTCTCACTGCGGGCGGAGTATCGGGTACTTCAGTCTTCGACTCTACCACATCGTCATCATCCGGAACTTTCACCTTAACTATTTCATCTAATCTAAAATTTAGAAGCCACGCCAGGCTTACGCAGTCGTTGTCTACAACTGGTGACTTCGTGCATTTCCTTCTTCGCCATTTTGATTTATCGTTTTGCTTCGCAGACATTTCTGAATGAGCGTTGAGACAGCACTGAGTTTGGTTTTCCGAAGCGACCGCGTCGTGCCAGCCAGCGCTATCTCCGGTCGCCGCAGAGTTGGCTATGCATATAAGACCTCCATGGTGTTTATATCAAAACTACAAAATATTGATCCACATTTGATTATGGGCTTACAATTTATACGTTATTTTGCTATTAATTAAGTAATTAATAAATAAAATATGATATGTTTTTTTATGTAAAATTTTAAAAAGCTTATAAGATATTCGTATTTTATATTACTTTTCATCATGATTTTTAAATTGTATTCGTATTAGAAATAAGTAATATATAATTTTACAATACAGGAAAATAATACAGGAAAGCGTTTGAAAAAAAATCCGGTTTATTGTTAGTCCCGAAAAGTCAAAAGAGCGTTAAATAAAATTACGTAACTCTGGTGACAATTATTACTTTTTTCATTTTTCTTTTTGGAATTATAATTTCCTTGTTGAAAATAATAAAAACATAACAATAAGTCTTCTCTTTGTAATAATGAAAGCTTTAGATTAATCTTGATAGTATCATGAGTTACTTTGAATGAATAACGAGTAAATTAATTTCATTTAACCTTAATATAAAATTATGACTTTAATTCAATAAACAGCGTTCTGCTGCCAATTTTTCTCTATTAAGTAAAATGAAATCATCATTTGAAATTATACTCAGTACAAAATATGCAACATTATTCTTATTTACAACTTCTTGCAATAAATTAAACTTGATCTCGTCATTTTTTTATATCGGTAGGTGGCAAAGGAGCTAGCGGTCACCTGAAATCGCTTAAATAGCGAAGCGACCGTTGCACATAGACATACGCAATTGCATATGCGTTGCCTACCTTTAATCGACGAGGAGAGGATGCACAGAAAGAAAATATCTTCCCTTTCCATGCATCCTCTCATCCGGAAAGTCCACTTCCATCCCATCGTTTCCTTAGAAGAAAAACGGTGGGAAGAGAAAGAGGACTAAATTAGGCCTCCGGGACGCACACTCATCAGACGAAACGCGGAATTGCTTCTACTTCACGCCTGTCTTCTGTGTGGTCGTGGTATTTCACCGGGCGAGCCGGGCCAATTCGTGCGAAGATGTAAAAGCGGGCTCTACCACTGTTAAATTATGTAATTTATTCAAAGTTCGGTAAGTCCTTGATTTAATTTTTTTTTAATAAAAATAGCTTAATGCATGTCTCCTCCAGATTAAAGTTAATTGTGTCTTTCACGTTCATCTATTTACGCATTTTCATAAAAATGGGGTACAAATTATTCGCTTCAAGCATCCTTTTCGTGAGTATTTTATAGATTTGTATTTTTGTATGTAACATATAAAATCAGAAATTACTGGAACGATTCGTTAAATTCTTTTGCCATTAGAAAGTTACATTATCACTGAACAAAGGTTATATTTTTTAATAGATTTTATTTTAATTCGGCGATGACGAAGTCTGGTATTTAATATAAAGATTATAATGTCAATCCTAAACAATTATTTTTAAGTAAACTTTGTATCGGTTTGATAAAATAAACAAGTTTTGAAGTGAAATTGTGTACGGCAACGGTTTGTTTGTTACAAACCTACAGGATCGGACTCGAGTCCAATTTCAAGTCGATTACAAATCGAGAACAGAATCAATGCAAAGCAATTTATTTCTAAAAGCTTTTCCATTAAACCAATCGAGTTACATCGAGCTCCTTTTATGCAGTCATTTAACGATTCCTAGAATATTCTCTTAGACTTCAAGCTTATAATAAAATTTACTTATAATATTTACAAATTTACTAGTGATGTAGGGACTTGCATGAACTAGGTTGGTTTTTGAGGAGACCGTCCATACAACCCTTTTTTCCCTATACTCAAATTCCTTATTTACCAGTATTTTTAAGAGTGGTAGAGCCCGCTTTAACATCTTCGCACGTATCGGCCCGGCTCGTCCGGTGAGATACCACAAGTGGACTTTCCGGATGAGAGGATGCATGGAAAGGGAAAATATTCTCTTTCTGTGCATCCTCTCCTCCGTCGATCAAAGGTAGGCAACGCATATGCAATTGCGTATGTCTATGGGCAACAGTCGCTTCGCTATTTAAGCGATTTCAGGTGACCGCTAGCTCCTTTGCCACCTTATGATATAAAAAAAAACCTTGCTTAGTTGTTCGAATGTCGCCTTTTTAAATTATCCTATGTATATAATACCTACCCAAGTTAATCTATGTGCACAATTAGCAGCTAGAGAGTTATTTACAGAAAGCTATTTCAATCACACTGACAATTCAGCGATCACTTAAATCGATAGTGTTTAGTTACCAGGAAGTTTGATTTGGTAAACCGCTAGGTAAACTATCATTCGATGTCAGCCGATGAATTTCAAGTCTTTGAAACGGAACGTTAAAATTCCCCTCACAGAACCATCTCCGTAGGAAGCATCAAAGCGCTGAGTGCGGACGTAATTCAATATACCGAAAGCACTTCTCAGGGATTCATATTTTATTCAGCGCTGCATTCGCTACTGTCCACGTGCTGACGTAATTTTATTTTATTATAGATTACATTTAAAAAGTCACAGCATAGACATTTCCTTCCGTGGCCATGCGTGGTGTGGTTCTTGCTTTGCGATGCATTTAACTTTCAATGTTCTACATACTTATATAAAATGTTCTTTCTAATCTAATTCTCTCACCGACACATTTCTAATTTACTCACCGATCTTCTTCATAAAGTGTTAAATTGCCACATGCAAATTACGTGATTTCAAAAGACATTAACTCGGGTCATTAACCATCAAATAGACCACTTGATTTAAAAAGAAACAACATCACAGTAACCAAAATATTTTTTTCGACTAATTTTTAATTTATGACCACACTATGCTGTCTATCCAGGATACGTAAGACGACACTTTATTGTAAATGCCAGGTTTGTCACCAGGGTCGCATGCAGCACCTGACGAGGTCACCCCCACCACAGTATGCATGCAGGAAATTCTTTTGTTTTGCAACTGCAGAGGTCCACTAGTTTCACCCTGGAATATAGAATAGATAAAGAAACTTCGTATGAAATTCATATTAGATATGGTTTATATCTTTAGATCTTATTCACATTAGTCACCTGACATATGCTATTTCTATTTTTGAACCCATAACAGATCTGAATTATGCCATTTAAACCGTTCTCCATTTTGTTCGAAGGCGGGAATATCACAGTACATTCTGATTCCTCGAATTTGCTCAAATCATCTGAGATGTATTGTTTGTTGGAAACAATTTAGTAACATTAAGAACTGAGGAACTAGGTGTATCGGATACATAGCACAAAGATTACTAAACCCACTCAAAGTAACAATCAAATTACTGTGAGTGTACAACTATTTTAAAGAAATTACCTTATTCTTGCCACAAAAAAGTTCTTCACAAACTTACCTTTTTCAAATTGTCAACGCTAGTACCATTTTTCACTGCTCTCCAGCCAATCACTGTCGCAAGATTGTCGCGCGCAATCTTGTCCACATGAAGGCAGGCTGGAACTACTTTATCGCCTAACATTATGCTAAATATTACGAATGTAAACCTTTAAAACATTTAGCCAATTTATGTGATCTTAAATATTTATATCGAATTACAAATTAAATGTACAAATACTCAGTTTCCAGTAGAGCAATGTCATGGTACATCTGCGGTGGTTTTTATTGAGGATGACGTATGATGGTCTTAATTTTGTGCTGTTGGGTATCTTCAGAGACCTTGCTTTTACTTACAACCCCCACAAGAGAATACTTCACTGGACCTTTGGAAATTACTGACATGTTAGAAAGTAGAGAATAGATTTACTTTTTAGGTTAACAGAGAATAGGAAAACGAGTTTTTCTACCTCAGTGGGGAGGTATAGTGAGCTGACGACGAGTTAGTTATAGTGTTTATTGAAGGATGTAATTATATATCATAATCCAATTTAAATTTAACAGCTATCAAAGTTCAGTTTAGCTGTTACAAGTTTAATCCATGCAATTCAGCTATAAGTGATCGGTTGAATAAATTCGATTTGCGATAATTTGCAATTTTGCCATTGATAAATGCAAATTTGTATAATTAATGGAGCTAGGAATAATTAAGCGATTTACTTTGCATGAAGCGATTTGGTAGTTGGTTTTTAGTGTTATGTAACTTATAACGATTTGAATGTAAAATATTAACAAATGTTTACAGTAATTATTTAACGGGTATGTTTGGCTCTAAGTCAAGTTCATAATTATATGAATAAGTTTTTGATTTTGTGAATGAAAGTCTATGAGAAAATTTAATATTTAAAATGGTTCTTAACATCAAATAAACCCTTAAACATTTACTTAATTAAGTTAACATTGAACTAAAGTAAATTATATTTTGACACATTAAATTAGTTGAGATAAGGTCATTGAACTTGTCATCAATTGCACAGAGTATATAACAATTGTGTCAAACAGCAATGTGTAAATTGAGATGTTCAATTAAATTAATTGATCACACATTAATGTATTCCTGGAACGCATTTCAAAGTAGACATTGTACAGACAGGGGACAGTAATTTGTAATACGTTTAGAAATGTTTCATGTCAGCTGTTTGTGAGTTTACACTGCCGATACATCTGTGAAAACCTATTGTCTTCTATAGTTTTTGAGAATTTTAGAGAGAGTACGGTATGTTTTTGTTTAGATGTAGACACTGCAAACTAACGATTATAGATTTTATTTGTTTATTTAACTTAGCTACGCATTTCCGAGAAGTTTTATCTCATCTTGAAAAAACTCGTCAGATTATTCTTAAACTTTTCGGTGTATTACCGAAGCATACGCAAACCTGAGCTCATTTGTTTTTTTTTCGCCTTTATATGCATTTTGTTTATTATTTAACTAGCTGTCGTCCGCTTCTCCGTCTGCGCGGAATAAAAAAAAACTTAAGTTGTAGCCTATGGATTTTCCCGACCATGTTCTACGTCTATGTTAAATTTCAGCGGGATCCGTTCTGCCGTTCTGAAGATATTATCAAACCAACATCCATTCATCTATGCATCCATCCAGACATTCGCATTTATAATATTAGAAGTATGATAGTATGATGGTATAGAATATCTCATCTACTAGGCAATAAGGATGTACAGTACATAATATCGTTTGGCCGCTACCCCGCGCCACCTATGACCTAATAACACTAAATCGTATATTAAGCTCGTAAATTCTCTTAGTCACTTTAATATTGTAGTATTAATTAGTGCGCGCACCGCGGCCGACAGCGATTGTTGTTCACCTGACAAACGGCCGCCATAACAGCTTTCATAATTGCAATTAATTTCTAAATTAATTTACAGCGTTAGTATAACTTAACTACACCTTAGGATAGGATACGATAGATAAATTATCAACAGTAATGTTTTTTTATAAACGCTTTAGAGCGCTACGCCTAAGCAAATTTCGTGACAACACCGAGATGAAAGATATACACATAATAGAAATAGAAAGAGACGCATTGCATGTAGCGTTGTGTACACTATTTTTTTTTACAAATTTTGTATTTTTCGATTTTTTCTTAATTTACCTAATACATAACTGTTAACTTAAATAAGATTTATGTAAAGATTCAATTTAGGATAGACGCATCTGCAATTGCGAATGTTGAATTTAGGTGGTCTCTTACTCTTTTACCACCTTCTAACATAAAAAAATTTAGAACACATGTCCTTTTTGAGACACGAAAAAATCGATGTCTAATAATGTATATTAAAGTTTGTATTTCAAGTAAAATAGTAAGCAAGTAAAATACAATTCAAAATTAATTCTAGAACAAAAATTAATGAAAGCGTCTTTTTCCAAGAACATAATGAATTTATCGCTGCATTTTGTAAATATCGCTGAAAAGGAGCGTTTGTTACTGAATCACAAAACGTTTAGTTTATTAAATCACAGCTGTTAGTAACATTTTGATGAATATCCCGGACAAGTGCAAAGCGCCGCCGACCGTTAAATTTAAGTATTTATTTCACTGATAGTATTATAATCCTTCAAATTAATATAGTTATAGAAAATATGATGTCCCCCGCGACTCCGTCCGGTACAAAAAATACTTAATTAGTAGCCTATGTGTTCTTCCAGACTATGTTCTACATATATGCCAAATTTCAGCGAAATCTATGCATTCGTTCTGGAGACACCTTCTAACAAACATCCGTTCAAACATTCACATTAATAGTATTAGTAAGAGGTAAGATTAATTTAGGTTTTTATCCAAACAAAAGATGGTACTTTTCTATAAACTAACAAACGTAATGGGTAATGTGTAAAGTTTGGAAATAATTATTGTAGTTGGCGGTACATTTGATGTTATAAATGACCGAAGTTTACTCTTGTGTATAACTAAGAATTGTGGCCTTGGAAAGTTAAAATTTTACCGCAAACAAAATATTAAAGTTTCACGGGGGGTTATACTGAAAGCGAATAACAGAGTTCTACTTCTCAACTCAATAAATTATAAATGTTTTGAAATAAGGTCATTCAAACATACGGAGGTATAGTTAAAAGTAAAAAAAAAAATAAGCAAAACATAATTTCTTTAATTGTTTCATTATTACCGGTACCATTTCTGCATACCTTTTGTACTTTGTATTGTCAATAAGATCTTATTTTGCTTATATATACATCATAACTTAGTTTATTTTAAGCTTGCCTACGCCTAAAATAATATGGTAAAACTTGCATAAAAGCGGTAAATGATCGTTGCACGTCCATAAAGGTTGTTCACAAGGACTTTTTTTGCATTTAACAAAACACGAACGCATTTTTTTTTTTTTTATAACAGAAGGGGGCAAACGAGCAGCGGGAACACCGAAGTGTTCAACGACGCCCATGGATAATGCCCAACAATACCAGAGGAACCGCAGATGCGTTGCCGGCCTTTGAGGTGGTGATAGGCTCGCTTCTTGAAGGACCCTAAGTCGTATTGGTTTGGAAATACCGCCGAGGACAGACCGTTCCACAACGCGGCTGTGCGAGGCAAGAAGTTGCGCGAGAATCGCACCGTTGCGGAATGCCAGCCATCCAGGTGGTGTGGATGGAACCTGGCGGTCTGTCGTGTCGTCCGATGACGGAACTCGGCGGCAGGAATCGTTCCAAACAATTCTTCAGAGCACTCCCCGTGGTATATGCGGTAG
>NW_013530391.1:3541488-3640159 GCF_000836235.2 Papilio xuthus
TTAATGGTCGTCGTTTGCTTAGTTAAGATTAATATATTTAAAAAAAACTTTATGATGATAAGAAATTGATAGAATCTACACCACTATATTTTAACTTACTTTGACTTTTAAAGGAGCCTTATCAAAATGCTGTTAAGGTATATCGTATATTTTTGGATTTTGCGTAAGTTTTTCCTAGCTTAAGATAAAATACACTTTACCTGAGTGAGGTTAGACATGTTTAAGTACTTTGCAGCGGTCGGCTTTGTGAGCAAGATAGCGGTATTAAAATTCATGTGGAAGAAATTTTACCTGGTAAATTGAGATTTATTTTGTTAGTTCTACATTTTACAATATAAATTATAGTTGAACTAAACAGTATGGTAAAATTAATTTTAATTTTAAATGAAGAAAAATATATAGTACTTTCATTAATTTTAATAAGCAGTTAAACCCGAAATGCGTTGTAATTCTGATGTCTAAAAGTAATAAATTATGTACGAATAAAAAGTGAAGAAAGTAAAAATATATATTGAACCTTTAATTAATAAAAAGGTAATTTTTAAAAATGAAATATAAAATTTCCTTCTTCCTTAACTTTCCAAGTAATTAATATCTCGAGTGGCCTCCGAACTCCAGCAGAGCAAGTTTTAAGAACGAGGTGTTCAGGTGCAAACAAAGGGAGTTACGTCGAACTGGCAGCCATTACTAAGGATTCTAAGGCTTTATTGTCCCTGCAAAAATTAATAAGAGACTTCGACTTTTGTTTTCTTTTATAAGGCTCTTAGATTTATGTACATCATTTTTAAAAGAAAATAATTTAAGAGAGCGTTCAATTTATCTATTTTCATTTTTTTTAAAGAATTCGGCAAATGAACAAGCGGCACTATCTTCAAAATAATTATGCTGAGCGCTGATATCCTCGTAAATCAATAAATTGAAGACACACCAACACTTGCATACATTTCACAACGCGTTGCAATGTAAAATTCCTTTATCCTTTCTAAGTGACATGGAAAAATGCAGTAAAGAAAGAATTGAAATATGTATTTCATAGTAAATCATTTTGTGATATTTGAAATAAAACTTAACTTTAACCATGTATAAAATCTGGACTGTACTTCTTTATCTCTAATCTTATTCTCTTTTGACAGCCTTACATAATTTGTAGAAGCTGAAAGGCTGGTCTCCAGACTCTTAGACCAAAGCGTCTTCTCTTATAGAAGTCCAGAGTCTTCCTCCTATTTACAACTTTCGGACCATTATTTATATCGCCAAAGGAAAACTTATTGTATCAAAAATAAGAATATTTCGACATATTATTGTAAAAATACAGCAACATTGTAAACCAATCGAACAATTTATGATTGTTGAAAAATGTTTATTTTGAAGCAGGAATGAATTCCTCAATAAATTACGATTTCCAATTCAATCATTTTTTGCAAGAGTTTCAATTAAATCCGTGTTGCGAGCAGCGTATTCGTGTTCAGTACGTAAACGATTTTTATTTTAAAATTTCCTTCCATAATCGGTTATGCATGGATCGAACAAACAATTCAAACCAGGAAATAATCTCTTCTTAATATGTATGTATGGATGCTTATTAGAAGACATCTCCAAAACTGCTGCATGGATATCGATGAAATTTGGTATAGATGTAGAGCCCAGCCTAAAAGAATATATAGGAATGATTGCGGAAATGTGTACCGTCTCCGTAGGATACTCGATAACTCTGCAACGGCTCAACACATCTTATTGCAATTTGGTAAAGATACAGAACATAGTCTCGAGTAAAATATGAGATATAATACTTTTTAACCTTTTTTTTAATTCTGCGCAGACGAAGTTGTGGCTAAAAGCTAGTAATTCATATTTTGAAATAACGGGCCTACTACGTATTTGAATTGTTTATTTGTTTGCTTGGTAAACGGTTCAGAAAGCTAGTTATAATAATGAGAAGACGTTTTTAAGTCCAAAAACTAATTC
Organism: Papilio xuthus; assembly: GCF_000836235.2. Taxonomy (NCBI): domain Eukaryota; kingdom Metazoa; phylum Arthropoda; class Insecta; order Lepidoptera; family Papilionidae; genus Papilio; species Papilio xuthus. The sequence goes on from NW_013530391.1 coordinate 3,543,454, forward strand.
AGTATTATTATACATTTTTGTAAAAAGTAAAATGACTTTATATAAAAAAGATTACATTTTACGTTAGAAAGTTTGTTGTGTTATTCAATACCGCTCGAGTGCTCTCACTTAGAAGCAGTATCGTTCGCGGCTTAAAGGATTTTCTCACGGTAAATGGGTCTTGGCCATTTCTGTGGACTTTGCATGTGTTTATCTTCGTCTCGGATAAAATGTATGCCACACCTGAGATAGGTCAGACATGGTTAAATGTTTTTGGGATTCTTATGTCTTAAAATGAAACGAAATTGTCACTAAGTAAAAGGCTAATGCTGCTGTTAATAAAGCCATTCACAAATATAAATAGTGTAAAATAAATCTAAAACGAATCTGTGTATTTGTTGTCTGCTTATGCTTCCTCAAGGCGCTCGAGCATACCCTAAACTAAGGGTAACTAGGCCTTCATACACAAGGCAACGTAAATATCCGCAACCCGATTTTAGTCGTCAAACGATTAACGCATTATAACGACATTACTATTGTCTTCGTAGACAGTCGCTCGCCAATTGTTTGTGAAGATAAGAAAAGACGCTGCGATTTTTAAGATGGCGGAGCGAATCAGTACTAACGGAATAGACGACTAAAGTCGACGATTCAACGTTATATGTGCGCGACGCGATACTTGCGACGCAAAGATTCAATATTAGTTTCGAAGACTGACTTTGCCTTGTGTACGGAGGGGCTAATCCTGCTTCTGAAGGCACTTATCAAGATGCAGCTTATTCTCTATGTCAAAACCGCAAGCGCTGTTTATGTTCGTTAACTTAATTAACTTGATTAAGATCAGAATGAACTTCGTGATACAAACTCGGTTGGGTTTTATTTTTTTAAGATTACGCCTTTGAAATATGCAATGTTTAGAATTGCTCTATCAATGTAACCATGACCAGGCAGAACACCAATATATTATATATCAGTTATTTTTACGCATTATTAAGTAGTGGTTTTAATTTCTATTTTGAAATTACGATTATCAACTCTAAAACAATAATCTTCAGTGTTCTGACTAAATATGCTTTAGTCATAACTGAATTTTCATATTTTATTGGCTATTAGCATAACAAAATTCAAAATTAAAAATTAGTTTGAAGTTTCCGTCATTAGCTTGAAAGACGCACATTTAATTCCCACCTAAAGATCATACGAGCCTTGTCTTACATAATCAGCGTAGTTCACGTTTGTTAACGCAATAAACTGCTTGCTAGTTTAGAATTCAGTTTGCGATCAGACATAATCCCACGTAACATAACAAACATGCCTGAGTTTCTAAGCCATTTCTGAGCAAAGGCTTTCAGTCATTCTAATCCAGCGCCTAACATCAGTTGGGATTGTGTTAAAGATGTTTTCATGGACGTATAAACAAAGGATGAGATGTGCCGGCTATTAGAAGTCCATTTCCGTTATTTGACATCTCCGACCATTACTACCGACAAAACTAAGTTCTTACATACACATAGGCTATAAATTAAGATTTTCCTTTAACACCGAGCGGATGGAGTCGCGGGTGGCATCTAGTCGGTGGTAACGATAATCGATTTATCCAGTATTTTTTCAAATGTTAAAACATAAGCAAAAATCTTATTTGTATATATAAATAGACGATTTTAGACTGGCAATAATTTGACTTGCGTTGCGTTCTATTTTTTTTTCAAAGGGTTTTTTTATTACAATATCTTACAAGATGTCTGGGAAATTCATTGATTATTCATTGAACCTTAAATCGTTTGTATAGCGAACGCAAGTATACCTAAGTTCATTTACTTGATCATATAAACAGCTTTAACATAATATGTAATGCACAAAGTATCACCGTACACTGCATGTGTGCTGACGCAACTGTCTAACGGAATATGGGATGAAGCGTAGATCGAGTTAAGCCAATAAGGGATCTCGACAGAATAGACAGTATTAGTGATAGAATGACAAAGCTGCTTTTAGATATTACGGCTCGAATCGATCCAGACGACCTCATATTGTGCTTTAGCACATTCGATTCTTTTAACCATTTCAAATAATATCAAAGTCGATATTAACATGGAATGTTTGATTGTAGATGCTTCCCGATTCTCTCATAGAAAATGTGGATAGATTGTGTGAAAGAGGATATGCGTAAGAAGGGTCTAGATTCAGTTATAACGGCTGATAGAGATGCGTGTATGTAGAACATGACCCTCCGTAGGGATAAGGTAGGTTGATGCTTCCCGATTCTCTCATGTTACTGGACTACGTACTTCTTTTGCAGACGCTTGAGATGCAAAATGTCAAGGGTTGACTTTATTTAAACGCAAAATAAGTATTGAATATGAACTATACGTAATATCATATCATGTTGGACAGATATTTTGCGAGTTTCAACCACACACTCGCCATGTCCTCGAGTATGTCCTGAAAATAATTATCAATGTTGCGGCGAGTGTCTCTCAGTAGTTAAGTGGCTGTGGATTGTAGAGGCCATTTAATGCAGCTAGGGAATTCAATTTGTTTTATATAGCTGTTACATAACGCTAGAATTATCGTAAATATAAGTTCTCATTGCATAAAGTTCGATCAAACGGGATACTTACCACAATTGGTACACAAAAAGCGTTATGGTGACAGTAAATATATTTCTTTTTTATTAGATTTTTTTTGTAAATTTACTAATATTTCTTTAACCATTCCAACTAAGCTCTAGGCTTGTGCTACGATATGATTTACGACAATAGTCGAATGGCGGGATTCGAACCCCCGACCTCGTGGTCGGGAATCCGTACCCTTAACCATTAGGCTATTGACCCTTATTGTTTACGTATTACGAGATAGATCAATTATGTTGACTGGAATTTTTGCTCAATAATTACTTGTAGGAAATTAATTTAATAGGCATATATATTTTATTCAATACTTTAATACTTATTATATAATAATACTAATATTAGGTGGAAAGCGGATAAGATAATTCTGTACAAACAATCCAACAGAGGTATCAAAAAAAGGGAAGTACAAGTAGAGTACGGTACACTGTAAATAATTTCAAGATGGCCGCCATTGCAAAATGGTCAATGACACATTTTTACTATCTCCTTTGTATCGATTGATAGGATTTGACGAGAAAACAACGTGGTAAAATCCGATTCAAAACAATAATTAAAGATGTAAAAGGAATTGCTAAAATTAGAAATTAATCTCAAATATTTTTAATATTAGTTGTTTTACGAGTTCACTTATTAGAATTATTAATACTAAAATCTATATATTAAGAGATATTAGAAGCTTCCCTCATGAATCTTACACAATAATTGAATCACCGTTGGTAATGGACGTATTAGGACGACAAATGCTTTTACTTTGATATTGAATTATTATGTAGATGGTGTACCGTTAGTGTTGGTCCAATCTAGTATGAGTAAGCTCCCTCTTTGTTTATCTATTTTTAAAACTAATGCCCCAATGCATAAGCAAATATCAGCTAAAACCTCTTAAGTATTTGCGCTTATGTAGCTCGGAAAGTGGTCTTTATATTAGACTTATGTTTCGAGGTTTTTAAGTCAAAAAGTAAAATTATAAAAATTACGCAAAGTTTGACATATGCTTCTAACAATTTTAATTGCCTGATCTTTCTTCATTTTAAATGCGCTTCAGTTTTATGCAAAGTTTAATCTGTCAAAAATGGGTGAAAAGCAAGTTAGATGCGATTTTATGCAATGTTTTAGACGCTTCTGTTTGTTTATTGTAGCGAGGCCGCCGGCGCTGTTTATGTTAGTTAACTTAATTAAGTGGATGGAGTTCAGGCTGCACTTCGCGTTACAAACTTAACCCACATGTTGTGTAAATCCTTTTAAGCGTTAACGCTTTCCTTTACCGAATTAAACCTCGCTAACTGGCTTACAATCAGTTTGGATTAACAATTATTGCATTACAGTATAACAGTCATTTTAAACAACAGACAGTTATTTTAAAGCCACTTTTATTACGATTACAAAGCGAAATAAAAATAACAATGAATAAAATACGTTCCTTCATTTATATGAATAAGTGGAAACAGTAAATTTTGGCGACAAAGTTTTTCTTGGGCTTATGAAGACGGAAAGAAAAATTAACTCAATAATATTTTTCACAGACAATGAACACAAAGTCTAAATAAATACAACTTAAAGCCTCGGTCAATTCACATTTATTTAATTTATAGCATACTTTTTATTTTGATTTCTTTGCTTTTTGTTTTTATCGTAAAACGACTTTTAAAAAAGGAATCATACAAAAATAAAACTGACTTTAAGGACTGAATTTTATATTATGACGTAAAGTATCTGATAAGATTGGATAATCTTGATGTTACTTTAATGTATTAACAACACTTCCTCCCCTGTTGTTATTTCTTACACAATGTCACAATTATCTAAATATTACCTTTTTATTTCGATACAATGCAGTTTAAATGCAAACCGTTAATTATGTTAAGTTTAATGTCACTTGTAATTAATACAATCGTTTTGCCGAGATTTGACCTTTTAGTGGATACGACTGTTGGATTAATTCGAGGTTTACAAGCAACAGACGGTGATTATTCAATGTTTCTCAGAATCTTTCTTCGGAATTTCACAAAATTCTGGTTAAAGTAATTGCCACTTTAACTTAGAAATATTCGATTATAGTCAACGTTATTTTTAAATAAATGTTAGCTTTGTCTTAATAAAATTGCCCAATTTATCTGAATAAATTGTATAACACACAAACAAATAACATTTAGGGTTACATATATATCAGATTATTTAATGCCATCAATTTCAAAAGAAACAATCTGACGTAATATTACGATATGAAAATATAAGAACACATAAGATTAGATAATGTTTGTGAATAGAGTTAATCTTAATATTTATCTTGGAAATTGGGCTTTAAGGTACGCGTACACTAAAACCGACATTACACGAAATACGCTCGTCCGTCGTCGGTTAGCCTGATCCGAACAAAGCAAACGCATGTGAATAAATCTGATTTAGGGCGCTTACACCACTGTCAGCGCATAAAACAATATAGTCCGCCGTTGTTAGCCGATCTCCGGTTAATTAATATAAGAACATGCTCACGCTGTGGCGAACTTCGGACATGTCTGAATTAGCCGGTAGACTACCAGTTATTTGTGACGTATTGGATATATGACAAATTCTCATCAAAGTACTAAAATTAAGTTAAAGATAACACACAACCTAAGTATTGACAATATTGTTTTATTCGTTTAATAGCAATCTTATAAAAAATAAATAATACTTGTCATGTCAATGTTTAACATTGATTTTTTAAAATTTTGATTTAATTCTCTAGGTGTTTCCTGCTAGGCCAACCCGCCTAAATATAAATTTCGCGAAACACCCAATACTCTTTGCTAAATTATTGTGTTAGTAAGAACAAAAATTGTATAAACTTTCTTTCCCATTTATTTTTAAATTCGACTATACGTATATAGATAGACGACAGCATCAGCAGTGTGACAATCTGTGGTGTCAATTCAAATGCACAGTGCGCGGACGTTACTGAGCAGACACCCGACCAATACAAGCGCCCGGCGCGACACGGTGCGGCGTTATTGTCGCAGTTGGCGTTACGGATGAACGCCTCGCATCGATAGCCTCAGCCGCCTGCCTCCTCCTCCCTCCGGCAAACACCGAAAATTTTATTTTGCGCACGCGCAGCGACACGTTTCATGTTCCGAGCTATCAAAAGTTTAAGCCTTTCCTACAAATATCATACGATAATTCGGCTTTGATCTAAGCGTAGTGTAATTGTTGATCGTGTACGTCAAACAAAAATATAGTACTTAAAAAGCTGTATCTATTTATTTCTGCATATTATTTAAGCGTTCGATAGATCAAATCATCGCGCTACAAAATGTATTTTAAAATATGTAATGTTATCGTAATATTTTTAATGTTTTTAAATAAATGTCAAGGTGCCGTGAGAGTGGATCCTCTAGTTGATACTAAAGTTGGTTTAATTCGTGGATTAAAAGCGGATGATGGAGATTACTCAATGTTTTTAGGCATACCGTACGCTGATGTAGATGAAAATAATCCTTTTGGAGTGAGTAATTTTTTTTTCAGTTCCTTAAATAAAATATAATGAATTTCAATGTAAGAAATTTAGATAAAGACTTTTAACAGGTTTAAGTAAAAAAATACTCAAAGATTAATAAGTAACTAGTTAATTATAAATAGAATTTATTTAATCTATGTTTACATTGAGACTATAATAATTACACTAATGTTTTAAATTAATTAGCCGAATGATAAAAATGTTCCCCTGAAATGAAATTATTTCGTATATGTTAAAAGTATTTTTTTTAGTATTTATAGATATTAATAATAATGTTTCTATTTATTCCCAGCCATCTACACCTCACCAAAAATTTGAGGGCATATTTGATGCCGTACACGACTCGGTAATATGCCCCCAAAACTTGGATAACGGTACAGCTGTTGGTGTCATCGATTGTCTTCAATTAAATGTATATGTACCAAAGTCGGCGAATTCCAACAATAAGGTACCAGTACTAGTATATTTCTATGGTGGCAGCTTCTACAGAGGCTATGCTAACAGAGATTTATATGGACCGAGATTTCTCGTCAAGCATGATGTTATTCTTGTGACTGTAAATTATCGAGTGGGAGCTTATGGGTTCATGTGCCTCGATACACCCAATGTTCCTGGAAATCAAGGTCTAAAAGATCTATTGATTGCGCTTAGATGGTTGAAAAATAACATCGAATCGTTTGGAGGAAATGCTAATAAAATAACGTTATTTGGTCAAAGCGCCGGAGGAAGAGCCGTTGATTTTCATTTAATATCTGAACAAGAGAAACTGTTCGATAAAGTTATCATACAAAGTGGTATTTCAATATCTCCACCTGTTATAGGAGAAGTTGATACAAGGGCACCACTGATGCTCGCTGAGAAGATTGGTTTTATCCCTGATAATGTTCCCGAAGCTTTATCCTTCCTCGCTACAGTCGATCCACAAATTGTGGTAGCCGCAGCTTCAGAAATTGACTACACATTTAGACCATGTGTAGAAAATGATTTTGACAACGTTGAAAAGTTTGTCACAGATTATACAAATAATAAAAGGATGCCTAAGGTAAAGACAACACCAATATTGACAGGGTATAATGACAATGAAATGTTTTTCGCACACGCAGGTAGAGACAATGAATACTTTGAAAATCTTAACATATTTGAAGATACTTTGAAAAGTTATTTTGACTTCGATGAAAAACGTTTAAAGGAAATGGCGAATTTAGTTAGACAATTCTACATTGGGGATGAAAAAATGAGTATAGAAAATGTGCAAGCTATAGCCGATTTTCATTCTGATTTTACATACTTACATCCAATTCATAGAAGGACATCTCAAAACATGTTAAATGGAGCTCAAACGATATATCATTACTTATTTTCATACAATGGTAGAAGGAACATGTCGTTTAAAAGAAACGTAACAATGAGCGGCGCGGGCCATGGCGATGAGATCGGTTATCTGTTCCAAACACGGAGTTTGATCAATGATGAGATAACAGTAGAAGATCAAATAATGATTGATCGAATGACAACTCTTTGGACAAACTTTGCCAAATACGGGTGAGTACATTACACTATGTAATGGAAATAAAATGACAATTTTGTAAAGTTATAGTAAAGAAACTGTAGAGGAAAATTAGCTAAACAAGAGTAGGCTTATGTGTCATTATCTCGTATAAAATAAGTATATTTTTAATCGATATTTTTTCCAGTGACCCTACACCAACTGTGACTGAGTTATTGCCAATCAAATGGAAACCTATAACAGAAGAAAAATTATATTATTACAAAATAGATTCAGAAGTTAGTTTGGAGACTAGGCCATTTAGTAAGAGAATGGCTTTTTGGGACTTGTTCTTCAAACACAACAGACAACTACAAAAAGGATATCAAAGGTCTTAGGATGTTCATGAAAAGATGTTTGTATGATTATTAAGAATAAAAGACTTTTTACTACTCAGACTTGCATTATTATTTAGGCTGCTTCTGTTTTAAGGGTTAGTGAAGTCATGGTGTTTAAAATATGTTTAGTAAAAATGCATCTGCAACCTTTAAACTTCGCCGTAACAGCCGTCATATCTGAATCCACCCCCTTCCTACGCATATCCTTATTCACACAGTCCATCCATTTTTTTTTTGGTCTTCCTCTACCTTTGTAGCCATCCATTGAAACATTTGCATTTATAATATAAGTCAGATTTAACATGAAAATACACTAGATGGTGTCGTTGTTAATAAAATACATTGGGATTGTTCTGATGATTTTTCGATAAGATATGAATTTGACAAGTATAAGATAAATCCTATATCAGGTAATGCTTAGAAGCAATTTTTGTCATATCTTTATCAGGATGGAATAAAGATAAAACTGTGCGAATTTCATTTTATTGTATTATTTAATAGCGGGCAGAGATACAAAAATGTGTTTAAAACCGATATTCTTTATAATATTTATCTTCGCGTCATTCAATAAATGTCATAGTATTGATACTCGAGTGGATCCTCTAGTTGACACAAAGGTTGGCTTGATCCGAGGGCTGAAAGCTGAAGATGGTGATTATTCAATGTTCTTAGGTATACCATATGGCAAAGTCGATGAAAACAACCCTTTCGAAGTAAGTATTAAATTCCCGGTATTTTTTATTTCCTAGCTGGCTAAAACAAACCTAAATTATTTAAATATTAGCAGATTTTTGTTAACTTAGTATGTTTCTTATACTATTCCAACTAAGCTCTATCCTTGTGCTAGAATATGATTTACGACAATAGTCAAATAGCGGGATTCGAACCCCCGATCACCTAATCAGAAATCTGTACCGTTAACCATTAGGCCATTGGTGCTTCGTATGCATGTCGCATAACAGTTTTGCAATATTTTACCCACAATTTCCAGCCGTCACTGCCACATGAAAACTTTCAAGAAATTTTTGAAGCTTACGATGATTCTGCTATTTGTCCTCAAATTGAAGAATTTAATAAAACTAACACTGGCTCACTTGACTGTCTCCATCTTAATATTTATGTTCCCGATGTTGCTAGTACAAAATCTCCAGTTCCAGTCCTTGTATGGATACATGGCGGAGGATTTCAGATAGGATTTTCTGGTAGATTCCTGTATGGCCCGAAATACTTAGTAAGACACGATATTATTTTGGTTACTTTAAATTACCGTGTCGGACCCTATGGATACATGTGCCTGGATGATCAAAAAGTGCCAGGAAATCAAGGCTTTAAAGACCAGCTCTTAGCACTGAGATGGATAAAAGATAATATTGGTTCATTTGGAGGCAACTCTAATAAAATAACATTATTCGGGGAAAGTGCTGGTGGAAGATCAGTAGATTATCATTTATTTTCTCAGCAAGAAAAATTGTTCAACAGCCTGATAATACAAAGTGGTACATCATTGTTACCTACGCATATTGGTGAGCCAGAGTCAACACGTACTCTGAATTTGGCTGCGAAACTCGGCTTTGAAACAGATGATGTAAACGAAGCACTCTCTTTTCTTACTAACCAAAGTCCAAATTCTGTTATAGCTGCTATGCAAGAAATAGACAGATATTTGCCTTGTGTAGAAAATGATTATGAAAACGTCGAAAAATTTATATCTGATTATACTTTCAACTTAAACATTCCTAAAGTTAAAAACGTACCAATTTTAATCGGTCATAATGATGCCGAAAGATTACCAAATCATTTAAACCAAAATGCAGACTATTTTGACAATCTTAATATATTTCATGATACGTTTAATAGTGCTTTTAACTTTAATTCCTCGGAATTAATTAATGTAGTGAATAACTTTAGGCATTTTTACATAGGCGATGAAGAAATTAGTGAAAAAGAGTTATTCAACATTATAGATTTTGATTCGGATTTTACTTATGTTCATGCGACACAGAGAAGTATCAAACAGTACATGGAAAATAATGCAGGTGATATATTTTATTATATGTTTACTTACAATGGTGGAAGAAATTTTGTTAAGAAACGAATGAACGTAACATTCGGAGGTGCAGCACATGCTGACGAGATTGGCTATTTATTTGATATATCTTACATGAAGGATGAACCATCGAACGAAGACCAGCTAGTTATCGATAGAATGACGACACTTTGGGCTAACTTTGTAAAATATAGGTAAGACATATTTTAGTTTGAACTAGTTATGCTGCATAAAATTAAAATAATCATTCTAAATCGTGGAAGCGGTTTTGCAGATAAATTAACATAAATATTGTTTACGGCTCTTTTTAAATTTCATATCAATTTGTGGGTTATTGATTTTTATTATTTTTTCGTTTCAGCAACCCTACACCTGAAACATCCGACTTACTACCTGTCGAGTGGAGGCCAGTGGAGGATGAAAAATTGTACTATCTTGATATAAATAATAAACTGACACTTAAGAAGAGACCATTTAACGACAGAATGGCTTTCTGGGACTTATTTTATGAATACAATCATAGCTTACAAAAAGGATATCGAAACTAAATTAACTAAAAAGAAACTATAGTTATTTTAATTATTAGAGTTTATTAATACGTATTATTTATTTGCAAATTATTTATAATTTTTCAATTAACAATTGACAAATTACCAAATTTATTTTTAAAAGCAATTCAAATACTTATTACAAATGCTAATTGTCTAAATAAATAATGTCAATAAACTCAAATACGTGAATGTATTCGTTTGAAATGTTGGTATTAAATAGATGAAATTAACATGTCAGAAAAATAATGAATTTTAATTAGTTTTGTATTACCTTTAATTATTTTTAATTATTGATTTATGGTAACTTAATAAATAATACACTTTTAATCAACTTCGATCTAAGATAAGATATTGTTTTTGTTGATTTGTTCCATCGTGTTTGTACTTACAATGATATTGAAATTATCTGCAAAATAATTTAGAAATCAAATTATCTATTTATAAATGGCCATTGGTCATTGTTTCTTGCAAGACAACAGTAGTTCATAATCGATCCTCTTATCAATCAGTGCCTTAACTTACTTAGGCTAAAATGTATTTGAAAATACTAAAATATACGATAATTTTATATTTAACTTTACTCAGTAAATGTCACTGTAAAACTTTGGACTCTCTTGTCACCACAAAAGTTGGTTTGATTCGGGGATTGAAAGCAGAAGATGGTGATTATTCTATGTTTTTAGGGATACCGTTCGGAAAAGTTGAAGAAAGCAATCCTTTCGGAGTAAGTAATTATGAACTCCTTAATTTAGATTTTTATAGGACTGTCATATTCGTGCCATAACTTAAGTGTTCTTGCATGATCTTAAATATTTTATGGCTTTGTCTCGTAAACTTTACTATATAATGATACTAGAGGTATACTTTTTATTGCAATAGTAAAAATATAAGAAGTAAAAAATCGAAGCTTCAATAGCCTAATGGTTAAGGATACGAAATTTCGATCACGAGGTGATAGATTCGAATTCCGCCATTCGTAAACCATGCCCTGAATACAAACATAGAGCTAAGTTGGAATGGTACAAGAAATATTAGTAAATTTACCAAAAATCTGCTTATATTTATATTTAACAAAAAATACTTTAAAATCTTGCAGCCATCCATACCATATGGAAATTTTGATGGAATTTTTGAAGCCTACGATGATACTGCCATTTGTCCACAAGTTGAAGAATTTAACAACACAATTGTTGGTTCACTCGATTGCCTTCATTTAAACATTTATGTACCCAATACCGCTAAGGCAGGATCTTTACCAGTTCTTGTATGGATTTATGGTGGAGCATTTCAAATAGGATTTGCTGGTAGATTTTTATATGGACCGAAATACTTTGTGAGACACGATATAATTTTAGTTACTGTAAATTATCGTGTCGGACCATATGGATTTATGTGCCTTAATGATCCAAAGGTACCAGGTAACCAAGGTTTCAAAGACCAACTCTTGGCTCTGAGATGGATAAAAGACAATATTGATTCTTTCGGTGGCAACTCGGACAAGATTACGTTATTTGGAGAAAGTGCCGGTGGAGTTTCAATAGATTATCATTTATTTTCCCAACAAGAAAAATTATTTAACAACCTAATAATCCAAAGTGGTACTACATTCTTACCTTCACTTATTGGTGAGCCTGAGTCTACTCGTACACTCAATTTGGCATCAATGTTAGGTTTTGAAACGACAGATTTAAATGAAGCCCTTTCTTTCCTTAATAAGCAGACTACTAATTCAGTTATAGCTGCTATGAGACAAGTACCAAGGTACTTACCTTGTGTCGAAAATGATTTTGAAAACGTGGAAAAATTAATATCAGATTATCCTTTTAACCTGGACATACCCAAGGTTAAAGACGTGGCAATATTAATTGGCCATACCGATGATGAGAGGCTTCCACTGCACGTAAACAAAAATCCAGAATATTATGAAAACTTAAATATATTCCATGGCAAGTTAGTTAACGCTTTCAATTTTAATTCTCTGGAACTAGCAAAGGCTGTTAAAAATTTCAGGCATTTTTATATTGGCGATGAGAAGATTTCTATAAAAGAACAATTTAATATCATAGATTTTGATTCAGATTTTACTTACGTTCATCCAACTCTAAGAAGCATTGAAAAATATAAGGAAAACAATGCCGGAGATATATTCTATTATGTATTTTCTTATAATGGTGATAGAAATTTTGTCAAGAAAAGGGTTAACATAACGATTGGTGGTGCAGCACATGCTGACGAGATTGGCTATTTATTTGACATATCTTACATGAAGGATGAACCATCGTACGAAGACCAGCTAGTTATTGATAGAATGACGACACTTTGGGCTAATTTCGTTAAATACAGGTAAGTGTACTAACAAATAAAAACTCTAATAAATGAATTATTCGAAATTCACTCAAGTAATACATAGTAAAAACTTCATTTTTTTTATTATGCGTTTGTACTTAAAAGGGTGGTAACAATGATACTTTTGTTAAGAAAATAATTTTATTTCAGCAACCCAACGCCGGAGACTACAGACTTATTACCTGTCGACTGGAAGCCTGTGGAAGATAATTTACTGCACTACCTTGAAATAGATTCAGAGCTGACATTAAAGAAACGACCTTTCAATAAGAGAATGGCATTCTGGGATTTATTTTATAGGCACAATTATAAGTTGCAAAAAGGATATAGAAATAGGGACAACTGATAGCATTTTGCTGACTAATATTTTGTTACAATGACAATGAATGAATACCCTAAAAAATTTGTAAATCTACCGATAAATTGTATTGTATTGTAAATCAGTTTCGCTTTCCCTAGCATTAAGAGGCATTGAATATTATTTGCATGTTTTTAAAATCAATTCTAAATCTTATAAATGATGAATAAATACAATGCGTTTAATTTATGTACCATTTAATTGTATCGTTAACATTTTTAATATTGTATTCTTAAAACTACAAAAGTTCAGAATCGATATTATATTTTTAATTGATTTCATAATTATTGAACAATATTCGAAGTAAAGCTTCTTAGTTAAATAGGAAATGTGATGACTGCGAAGTTAACACATTTGAAGTTAGTAGAAAAATGTCAAAAACCGCAGAGCATTTATAATCCGTCCTCACTTTCCCGGCCAATGTTTAATTGAGCGAAAACAGTCCTTTTCATGTAATTAAAAGAGTGGTGAATATTTTTCATTTTATAATAACTCTGATAGACAGAATTAAAGGCAAATTACAAGGAATACTCGAAGTTAACGTCAAATTTAGATCCATAGCACCTAAATTCTTCTATACTTTACATTTAAAATTTTTATTAAATAAATAAAATAAGTCCAAGTGCATTTGAAAATAAAGTTAATTTGACCGGAACCATTTGAAGTGTAATTTTCTTGATGTTGCAAATTATTATCATATCGAAATTAAATATTAATATATTCCACAATAAAGGGAACAAAGGGCAAAATTAATGAACGCTCATCTCGTTTACCATAAGAAACAGCAGTAAAAACGAAAGTATATTCGAAAATTTTAATTATTATTACATTGTAAAGTCCATAATAATATCTTTACGTTAAATACGAAAGAGTTAATAGTTATTATATATTTAAGGAAGACGTAAATTTTGTATGATTAAAATTGAATCCATGAATGCTAATCAATAGCGCAGAATTTCGATTATTAGGTATAATATGCTGGGCATATATGGGATATGTCGTTGCTTGGAAAAGAAATCTCTTGATTTGTAGTTGTTACTGTTGACTAAATCCATATCTATTGTTAGTTTGACTTTCTATCGAAAAACTACAGCCTACAGCCTGTCCAGAGGAATAGAGGTAAGCGGTTGACTTTTAATCTTTCCATTTTGTTGACTCAAAAGGTACTACTGGGTATACATACATCTCTAACAACCGTCATATCTGAATTTACTTCTATCTTGCACATATCCCCTTGATTTATGAATGTGAAGACAGCAAAAGGGAATGAACTGAAACGTTGAAGTGAATTCGTAATTAATTTAGCTGACGTCTACAACCATTCGTTTACTTTTTTACCGCATCGTTTTATCCACATTTGACGTTGCGAAATTGTTAAACGAATAGCTTGATCACAATCCATGATACAAAGAAAATTCATAAATCATTCTAAGTTTCGAAAAGTATTCTATAAAAAAAATAACAGAGAGCGTTACAAAGTGGTAATTTTAAGAACTGGCTGAAAAGTTCCTTTGTCTTTAAAAAAAATTGTTTGAATCATAGACCACACGGCAAACACAAAATATATAGTGCGACAAACTTAACTGACCCATGGAGGGAGACGCTGTTCGTGGTCCAAGAATATGTCAAACGTAGCACCCACCCACAAAACACAAACAAGCCAAGAAACTTGAAAAAATTATGTGCAGGAGTATAGAGTCGAAAATATTTTTTTTGTTGTTAAGAATTATAAACGGCAAAAATCTTTTCACGTAATAAGATACAGATATCAACATAATCTTGTTAATAATAAAGATTTTTATTTTTTATAAAACCGATTATGATTACACTAATCAAATCTTTGCACTGATTTTGGAAATAATCGATTAATTTGTTTTTCTTTTTAGAATTAAAATGATTGATAGGTTTGATTGGGGGTATCATCAGATAACATTTTATATGATTACTCGATATATTATAAGATAAATTTAAATTATCACTGTATCAAATATTTTATCTAAATTATTTTTCTTTCTTATCAGTATCGACTTTTTATTTACACTTATGTTTTCACGTAAAACATAATTGCGGTGCAAAATGATTTTTAGGTATCTGGGCTGCCAATTAGTATCAATGAAAAAATCACCAAAAAAGCTACGAGAAGACAGCCTTCGCCGAGTTTGCCGTATTAGCGAGTAAGGCAATTAACGTAAACAAAAACGGCCATATTTAATAATGAATTGTTTCAAGCACTTTAGGGGATTGTTATTTACGAAAAGGCTTAAAGTATATTACAGCTCAATGATCACATCTCGTCCAGCATTCCAGCGACTGTTGTGGTTGAAGTCTGAAGATCCTGCTGCAGATCGCAACGTGAAAGTGCTCTGCAAATGTTTGAGAGAACCTAATTAAGACGTTATTACTTGCCCGCTATAGCTAGCGGGAAAACAATTCTATTTAATTACTGAAGTATTTCAATATTAATCTTAGTATTTTTGTAAATGCGAATGTTTATATGGATGGATTTTAATGAAATTTGGCATACGTATAGAACATAGTCTAGAAGAACACATAGAATAGAACTCTTTGGGTTTCTTTTTACATTCCGCGCGGACAAAGTGGCGGCCGACAGCTATTTTTCAAATAAATTGTAAATCACTTTTCATCTAGAAGAATGTGTTGCCTGACTCGCTTAATTAATAATGACAAATTAAGATTTAAACACTTTAAAAATTTGAAGTACATTTCACGATATATGTACCACACTGTGCCTTTCGTTTGAAGGTCAATATAATTGAAACACATTATGATTTAAAATCAGTTTCATCAGCATGAGCTTAGCATTTATATTGTTTTTCAAAATTATCAGTCTCTATACTATACGTATAAAAGGTTAAAATGATAAAAAATCACGATAGAAAGAGTTAATCAAATCGAGAATTGCGATCTTAATGTGATAAATACGAATACTGTAAATGGAACCGTATTTATAGTTAAGAACACTTCATACGCACATAATTAAGGTAAAATTGGTAATCCTTTGTAAACTTACTTCAAAAACTCACAGTTACTTTTTTCCAGTATGCTTGTGATAAATGCTTGGATTATTCTCAGTTATATGTTTTTTTAGAAACAAAATAAATTCCGCTTGAAAAAAAAGACATAAAATATAATTAATTCAGCTGACGTCTTGCAATCATTAATTCAGTTTTTGTCGCGTCATATTTTATCATTCCAGCATCCGTACTTGACGTTGCAAAAAGCTTCGTCGCTGGCCGCGCCACTCCATCCTTTAAAAAACGTTCCCGGATATTTCATTTAGTGTAATAACTGAATTGTTAGTATTTTAAGCAATGAATTCTCAATACCGATCGCAGCATTTATCGACGATTTCTGAAACTGAAGATGTATTTCGATATTGAATGTCGCCAATTATACAAGAGCACTATTATGTAAAACCTAAACTTGAAAAATCAAGCCTTACAATGTTTAACTGTATATCATATATGCATGTTTTTATCTTTCACATTCTAAACCTATTTTTCTAGAGGTTTCCAAACATACAATACTTAAATATAACAATTCCCAGAGCTATTTTTAAAAAAGGAAAGGGATTTTTGCAGCTTTTCCTTGTAAATAAGCAAACTCCTCATATCTATCCCGCGGGAACATCCCTGCTAGCGTATTGTGAACTCGCCGCACTGTTTGCCG
Organism: Papilio xuthus; assembly: GCF_000836235.2. NCBI lineage: Eukaryota > Metazoa > Arthropoda > Insecta > Lepidoptera > Papilionidae > Papilio > Papilio xuthus. Next base: position 3,560,438 of record NW_013530391.1, read on the forward strand.
ATTCAGATCCGCACGCCCTCTCTTGTTTGTTTAACGTAATGGATGTAAAAATAAATTTAGTATACGCAACCATTATACGGTTTCAGAAATATAACCAAAAACCTAACATACAACTTTCAACAGTGCTTATTCGCTGGTTAATCGTAAACACGTGGTATTATTCCAAATTCTATATCAAACTTTCAATTTTTTTTGTTGAGGATGTCATCTTTTGGTGTACAAAAATGGCACCTTTTTATAATACGTTAGGACAGGGTCGCATCATCTATTTAGAACTATTTCAAATCACGGAGTACATACACGATACTAAACACGAATATGACACTACGATTTCTTTCGTTATCCTAAATAATTCCAAGAAGCAGTGGTGCAACATTTGATATAAAATAATGTTTTAATTGGTAATATTAGATTGTAAATGCAACTTGTGGACTCTCAAAGGAAATTAATTACATGAACGTAATTAGAAAAATGTCAAATAGGTTCCGCCGTATTTATAGTGTACATTCAAGTACAGACTTAACGGAAATACACGTTGTGAAACCAAAGATGGCGCGAAGAGAAATAACCTCAATAGTTTGGTATGGTCGAATAACTATTGTTTTTTGTTTTTCTTCTTTTGGTGTACAATCCTAATGAACGTTAGCGACCATTATGCCAACTTTAACAACAAAGCAGATCATTATCATAGAGCTTGATTTTAATAGTATTTGATAGTTACATGAATAAGTTTGTCGTCAGTTCTCTTTATCGCTCATGTAGTAACTCGAGACAATCCTAAGTAGGGATTATTAAGCTTAGTTAACAGCGGTGGCTCGGTGCGGATTGGTTGACTTCAGACCCACCATTGAATTTCTTTAGAGTGGGCCTATGATGAATATTTTTGACAATTACTGTCGTACAGTTTTCTATATAATTTGTATTCAAATTTGTGCAGCGCCATCTATCGGTCAATCATACATTTTCGCAATAGGCTCGCATATATGTGCTTATAGCATCACAATGTATTCCTTTAAAATGAAATAAATAATTTCGTAGAAAAGCTTCATAACATACTGATGGTATATTGTTAAGTCATCAAACACTAGTTCACTTTGTGTGGTAAAAATGTAGCAAATTTCAAACATGTGCCATAAATCTTTAAAAAATTGTAAAGTTCCCCAGCTCGTTCGCCGGCTGCTGTTCCTAGTGAAACTTCGATCCATTTTCATGCATATTAAAGAATTATGTGCACTTCTCTCCGCTCGGACAGTATCTCAATAATTTTATTTAAAAAATTTAATTCTCAACATTCATTCTGAACAGCTGGCCATTTGATTATGCAACTATTTTTATAAAAATACTAGCTGTGGCCCGCGACACCGTTGTCGTGTTTGTCTAAAAAATAAAAAATAAATTTAGGGGTGGACTACCTTTAACATTTAGGGGGGTTAGCAATAAAAAAAATTGTACACATTGTGAAAATAATTTTTGATCAAGAAAATACAATGTTGTTATTTCCACTTACGTTTGATATTGACAGAATGAGATTGAATATCATGTAAACAAGACAGAACAAAATTGAAAATAAATAGTGGAACAGGGTGACAGATGGAACGGCGGTGTTTACTCGAATGTATGTTTTTATGTCTGATGGTAGAATAAATAAAAATTTAAGACTTCGCACACATTTGGTCATCATTTATTTTTTCTCACTCTATAATCTATTGAAGTTACTTTTACCTTTTACTTAAATTGAAATTAAGTTCAGATTTCTTAATTAATATTTATATCTACGATTCCAAATACGAACAAATAATTTCAATAGCATAAAAGGGATAAATTCGTTTTTCGAATGTTTTTAATTAACGTTACGTTTGCTCTAGTTCATTTTAGAATCTTTTTTTATGGAAAGATCATTGACGTTTAATTAACATTCACCGCTGTTGTAATAAAAACTCTTCGTTATTTTAAAATAACATCCAAATAAATAATAATTATTCGCTATGGAAATTTAAAAGGCTTGTAATTCACGCTGAAATTTCATATACAGGGTGTTTAAAAATGAATATATTATTTATTTGTTTTATAAATTTCTCTATTATAGTAAGTGCTCTTACGATGCGGTGTCGGAGTTCGCTATCGGAAATGCAATGGAATACTAGAGAATGTTTGTGCGCTCATCTTCTGTGAAGTTGAGTTTAAAACTAGTGCTATTTCACACCAAGGAATAAACGCCGACTGGGATGCTGCTATCAATTTTATTTATTTTTTAAAGGCAGAATTCAATTTCTTATTTCATTGAAATAAGTTTTTATTATACTTCATTTCTCGTTGTACCAAATATATAAGAACTAGTCATCTCCGCACGATATTTATAAAAAAAAACTTAAATGGTATCTTGCGCCTATGCCAAATTTCATCGAGATCCGTTGAGCCATTCTGGTGATACCTTATAACACATATGCATCCATCCGTTCAAGCATTCGCATTTATAATATTAGTAAGAATTAAACGTATTCATTAATTCAGTGAAATAAAAGGCTGTAAGATAAGCAATTATTTATCCACAATTAAATTTAAAATATTTAAAATCATTATAAGCCGTAGTTTCAATAGAAAAAGTCGTAATTTCAATTACTAATGTCTATGCAGTTGAGTTAGAGTATTTCGGTCGCAACTCTCAAACTGTGTTCGGCACCAGTCAGGTTCTCATGTATTATTAAAATAGTCGGTAGCATTCCTTTGTTCGAACGTATAGCATCGATATATATTTATTAAAGTCCCTTCACTTTACTGAAATAATTTAAAACATTGCATTTCTCTTTACTATATAGACTTTAAATTTTTTACTCGTATCATTTTTTTTTCAGAGAGAAATGCCCCGAGGGGGACGCGGTAGTTATGTGGGATTCTCCTCCATAGCGGAGGCATACCCACTAAACCTCTCTGTTCCTCCAACGCACCGGGACGGGGCCACGGGGACGCTTTCGCTCTCATCCGCGACCCCGTCTGCGTGTATCAATAATTATTGGAAAGAAAAATGTTATTCGTTTTTATCAGTTCTAGATATAAACACGATTCTCATAAGGACTTGAGTTAAGAGGTATCGGCCTGTATTCATATTTGTATTAAATTTTGTTCCTTTGCCTAAGGTTATTGCTCCCAGAAAAATATTCTTACGCGATCGTTTAGTACATATAACAAATGATGAACAACTACATACATTGTGAAATGATTCACTGACACACGGCAGAATTAGCGGAACATAATCAATGTAAAATATAAGAGTTTGTTTTTTTTTAAACAAATAATTATAAAACGTGAAACAGCGAATTAAAGAAATGAATCGAACTAATGTTCCATTTTTAAATTTGACCTGAAATTTAAAAAAAAATGTAACCGGACAGTGTTACGTAAAATTAGATTAATCCTTCTTTTATTCCGCTAATTCTGTCTATGTGTAGTATGAATAGTTCGGAATTGTAAATTACTATAAGCACGTTGATTTTTTTTTAGATCCAAGTTGATCTTTCATTAATCATGTCGTTATAATTTGCCAGTTAATTTATGCGTTAGACATTAACGTCTAAATCTCACTGATCGAGAGGTAATTTGTCCGATAGATTTAATTGAATTAGTTTTATCTACAAGTTAAGCTTCCAGTCTCTGAGTGTAATCAATCATTTTCTCTGATCGTTCACTACTTGATGTTCGAGAATTCTGTCTCAAGTTTAATAAAGAAAAAAATAATAATTATAACATTCACTTTTTTATCAAAATAAAACTAGAATTGATATAATAAATAAATTTATTACTGACTAGTGGTCTACCGCGACTTTATCAGCACAGAATTAATAAATAGCCTCTAATGTACATGCGTGTATCATTCTCCAGGGTCCAAGTCCCGTCAAAATCGTTACGAGAACTAGCGGTTGTTTGCGCCTTTGTCATCGCAATATTTTAATTTTATTTCTATTACAGTAATAGGATATTAGTAGACACAGATAACTTCCATTAACAGTTCGAAGGACTCAATCTTAGATGTTCTGCTATTTCCATGACAACAGTTTATCGTTTGGCGTAGTGACTTCTATAGCTTTCATCTCTCTCGTACAGTTGGCAATAATTCTAGTTATAGCCTGAAGGTTTTCCGCAGATCGCGTCCGTGAGAACACAACTAATATTTGAACGAGCTTAATTAAAGCGATATTACTTCCCATGGCCACCGGAAAAACAATTCTAAACTCGAACAATAAGAGTTTGAACTCAAGTTCTAGACTGTTTCAGATTGTATTTGTTGCCGACAGATTGTTAGTACTGATTTACAATATACTTATGTTACTATATAAAAATTTAGATCGAATTGTTTCAAACAATAAAAACTGCTGAGTCCTTTCAAAGTTTTTAGAAGATGAATTTTGGAGATGAAATAAGGCTTTTACTGAAACTATCATTCGGTACTTATATAACTTTCAATAAAAAGCTTACTTTTCAATACCAAAATAAAAAGCACAAATGTATTTGTTTTCCTGAAAATTTTCGATGGAGAAAAGGTTGTTATGACAGTTGTTAATCATAACCGAGCAATACCTTATTAAAATTACTAGTTTTTTACGTATCTGTATTTAAATACTAGCTTTCGCCCGCGATCCCGTCCGCGCAGGATAAGAAAACTTACTTAGTAGTCTATGTGTTCTTCCAGGCTATATTCTAAATGTATGCCAAACTCCAGCGAGACGAAAAAATCGCATATATAATATTATTGATTGATAAATACTTTGGTACATATATTTGTTCTATATTGAATATTTATATTTGATGTGAATTCGTTAATGCTTAGTGCATTAACACAATGCGGTCGACACTAACTGCGTGTCGACATGCTAATGTCAAATACAAGGCAACTGTTCACCACAACGCTGAAAATGTGGTGATTTTGCGAAATCATCATTTGAACACTTCATTAAACTCCATTGATATGAATACAACAGAGCTGGTTATAGTCAAATGATTTTTCAACCATAATCAGACGTGCTATTGAAGTTCAGTTAACAAAGAGATTAGGGATTCAACAGTTAGCAAAAGCAATGCAGTCCTTTTCTTTGATGTTACTGGTCTGATGTCTTTAAAATATTTTTATAATTTTTAAGATTAAATTTAGAGATGTAGTAATAAAAGACATGAGTGAGTGCCAAGTCTCGGATGAAGATGTCATGGACAGAGACGGATTAAGAAAGCTGACCCTACCGCCTTGTGGGATGCCAGGCAGAGAGAGAGAGACAGAATATTTTCATAATTTTTATACACAAGTTTGTTTTTTATCCGGTTGAAAAAGGAAGTCTCTAGACATTATAACGACTTCCTTGAAGAAATTGCAACTTGAAAGTTTGTTAATTAATATCAGGTACTTAGCCCTTAAGTATTTTCACAGATATTACACCTAAAACTTAAATAACTGTGTGTACATTTAGTACCTTTTTGGTAAATAATTTTACTAAGGATAATATAATCTAACGATAAGTTATCCGCACATTTTCCTCTCTCTCTTTTATTTATCCTTTTAATGGTTGGTTATTAAATTGTATAAACTTATAGGGATTAAATAATCACTGCTTTACTTTCTAATTAGAGTCAAATGACCTGTGCCGTCTTTCTAGAGTTATATGTAATCAATTACGATTCATTAAACTTTGGCTTGTTTAATCGTTATAAAAAAATGTGTTTAATATTGAAATGATTATATTAATATAGTACAAACTTAATATAGTTATAGAGATTCCGTTAATTAACCGGCAGCATATCTCACGGCGCTGACTGGGCAATCAAGTAAATTAAATCTTACACTTTGTCTTCAAACAATGGCTTTCATAATTAGTCCATTTCACTTCAACGTTTCATTTAAATGTCGCATTCGCTTGACAATTTTGTTACGATATTAAGATGATATGGACGTCTGTATTAAGGAAGTTCTTATTATTGTACTGTTTATTTATTAAAACAATGCATGTATATATAATTTATTTAATAACTCAAACCACGATTATAAAAGTCTTTATCTCACTACTTCGTATACAAACTGACTAGAAGTAGCAAACAATGATTTGCAACGCCATTCACACACACAGACACGCGGGCGCGCACACACATATCTCGTCCTCTAAGGAGTGAAGTTGGCCAATATTCAGTATAGCCATTGCATTCACATTCGAATCTAACTTCATTCTGTGAAAATTGTCACTCGTTTTACACGCTCATAATTTTGTTTCGATTTTTTATATCTATAAAGTCAAAAAATATTTAATAACTTCAAGAAATTAAAAAAAGTTTTGTGTGTACAAAATAATATCACATTATAATTAATACGGTAAATGTACCGTATACATCACAAACTACCGTTGGCTTCTGAGACCAAAATCTGTCTGTAAAACATATAGTCATCCTTGTCATTATCTTTGACGTAACAGAGATAACAATATATTTTAAATGGAGATTTTGGTATAGTTTAATTTACATCAGTGTAACATCAGCACCGCTGACCGCAAACTTTTAAATGCAAACTATTCATTAATTTAATGATTTTGTATGGCAGTTTCACACTTCGTTACATACTGTTCAATAAATATTGCATAGAATTGGAAATATTTTATTAATAAAACCACTGATTAGCATTGTTAAATTATTGAATGTTTAATGTAAAATGATAAATTTGCATATCAGTAAGCAATAATGTAATTTGCCAACAAATAATTTTGCTAAATATTGTTTATAAACTTAATTTTACTTTCCATTTTTAGGTTATGTGGAATAGTATTAATTAATGTCAGTTAAGACAACCCGACTAATTATGAAAATTGTGTTCTAAAAGTTATTTATATTTTAATTTAAAAATGTTTGAATTCAATCTAAAATTAATTACATAACAGAAATGAAATGTTTACTGTTTGTAAAATTATTGTTTTATACGTCATTGCATTCATTCTTTTGTTGTTTGAACTATTATTCGAGCGCACTCAATAAAATACGGCACAGTCATATTCAATGCTACCAATCAAGTTGATTGTTTGAAGCTTCTTTGTATTATTAATAACTTACATTATTATTGTTATCAAACTATTTCAAATATCATGATTGTTTATTATTAGCTCTTGCCCGCGACTTCGTCTTTATTTGTGAATTAGATAAACTAAGTATTTATTTTGCTGCTATTTTATCCAGGATAAAACGTAGCCTTTAATCCAGTCTGTAATCTTTATTCCTAATTATTTCGATTTCATTCAGATGTTTGAAGGAATGAGGATGAGCACCGCAATAGTATGGAATTACATGGTCCCAAACATGCATACAAATACATTAAAATCATTGCATTTTTAATAAGATAAAAGAATCGGAGAGTTCATGTTTATTGAACTAAACATCTTCATATCTTAAATTTAATTGTGTAGCAAAAAGCAATCATGCTCGCATACGACGCTGGCGGCGCGGTCGGTTGCTTGCCTCAATAACGTTCTATCAATATTGGAACGATTTCAATTAAAACGATATTGCATACTGTGCACACAGCTTCGGAAAAATTGTTTAACAATTTAAGAACCACAGACTATGTGCGCTTCATTCATCAGACTTAGTGTACTGGTACAATGAATAGTTCATTTTATTAATTAAACTGTTTATGTTATGGTTATGCATAATGTTATGAACTCGTTGATAAGGCTTTATAAAAGACTATAATTATATGTAGACGTTGAGACAAACGTCCTTATTTCTGTATATTTATATGGTCTGTAAAATATTCTAATGCTCCAAAGTCAATAGAAATCTGACTTATATTATAAATGCGAATTTTTAGATGTATAGATGGATTTTTGTTATGGTGTGTCTCCAAAATGGCTGCATGGACCTTGTTGAAATTTTTCATATAAGTAGAATACAATTTGGAAGAACACATAGGCTGCTAAGTTTTTTAATTCCGCGCGGATGTAGTCGCGGGCTACAGCTACTAAAAAGTCACACAGAGATATGTAAAATAAGATATATTAAAATTACTGTAAAATGTTATGATTTTCTTTGAAATGTTTGCGTAAAAAAAGGAATCATCGTATGTGTGCAGTTGCATGGAAATTTCAATTTGGTGCAGCGCTTATTGTACGACACGCTGTAATATTAATCCACGCCACCTACACGTAGACGTAGAAATGTGATGGCAGAAGCTTTGAAACTACAAATTGTGCATACCAACTTAAACTAAACGAAATTAATACTACCGAAAAGCATACGTTGTATCTTTTCCGTGGGTTTTCATTGTGGAGACAAGTATAAAAACATGTTAATCCTTCTTTATCTAATCGTTATTGTCTAGGTATTTGTAGCACTTTAAGTTAAATATAGCATTAAATGGTACCGAAATGTTATAAAGCGTAAAAGATTTATATAGAACAGTTAAATTGAATCGGTGTCATCAAAACCGGCAGTTTGATGTTTACAATTATACTTGAGTGTTTGCTTTATGTTGAAAAGTTAACTTTTTGAAAATTATTAACTACGACAAAATGGAAATTACTCTATGCCTAATAAAATAAAAATTTAATTAAAGATATTAAATACATTTTTATTTTATCATTCTACTTGCAACCGACATGCGCTAAATTGTCGAATTTCTGACATTATGTTTTAATTAGGTTTGTTGGACAGATACTGCTGGAATGAATGTCTTCTCTATTAGTAATTGGTAACACAGAGAGAAGGTAGGTAACTTTCTGTTGTACTTTAACGTTAACTAATTATACATATTAATAAAATTGCAGTGTCTGTATGAGGGATCGAAAAAAAATCTGCGTTTGCTAAAAAACTACATTTGCGTAGTTGGATTACAAAAAAAAAGTTGTCCGTATCTATTAGTCTACTCGCAAGCCGCACTTGTTCCGGTTCTCCGGCTGATTTTGACGCGAAGGTACGGGATGCAAGCGGGTATATTATAAGCTACTTTTTTTAGTTCTGCGTTGACTACATCGCGGTCGATCGCTATTTACGTAAACTAGACTTGAATCCAACAAAAATTAAATTTAGCGCTGATATAAATTCAAGTAATAGCGTAATTTAAATTAAATTAGAAGCATATGAAGTATCTTTTGGTAGTTCAGTAGTTTATGTTAGAGTTCATTGCTTATTACATCCGCGTTTCTTATTGAGAACTTGGACTGGAGCTTGCAACAAATCAACGCGTTTATTCTGTACACGTCCCCGGCCGTGGACGACGACGAGGAAATTTTGAAAACTATGTTTTAGTTCATTTCTTGAAAAGGAAGTTAAAAGCGCTGCTTCATGATTTATTAAAAAGTTACGTCGAGCCAAACAACTTTGGATGGGATATTCTGATACCTTATAACATTCTCTTGTTAATTATTAATTGAATTGTAACTAATATTATAATGTGAATGATGTTTAAATGAAGGCTTGGGTTTACAATTAGACTAGTTCTCGCCCGCAACTTCCTCCGTGCGGAATTAAAAAAATACTTAATTAGTAGCCTATGTATTCTTTCATACTATGTTCTACATCTATGCCAAATTTCAGCGGGATCTATTCAGCAATTGTGGAGATACCTTCAAACAAACATGCATCCATCCAAATAATAATAATAATAATCGCATTTGTAATGTTAATAAGATAAAAAAAAAACTTTTAAATCATGTCACCTTTGACATAAATCAGAAAATGCGTAAAAGAAAATGCAATTGTAAAAGTATTGAAGTAGAAAAGTTATTACAATTATGTTATGAATGTTTGAAATGCATCACATTGAAGATATCTCTGCGGATCTCGTATCAATTTCCTTTCAATTTCAACCGGGAGACGCGATCTGAATAATTATTTTGCGCTTCAAAAATTTAATACGTGAAGAAATAGCTTGTATGTTACGTGCGGTTACGTTTCGTTGATACTTTTTGTATACATATGTATCCTAAAAGGTTAAAATAAATCTAATTTTTTAATGTTTAATCTTTCTTTGAACTTTTTAGAATATTCTACCAAAATTATTGTCACTATAATTTCATTATTTCAAACTACGTTTCAGCGCTCCCGAAATTAAAAAAAAACTTATTAGTAGCCTTTGTGTTCTTCCCGACTATTTTCTACTTCCATGCTAAATTTCATCGAGATCCCTTGAACCTTCTAGAGATACCATTTACAAACATCTATCCATCCATCCATCCATCTAAGCCTTCGCATTTATAACATTAGAAAGATAGATTTAAATGCATAACTTAACAGAGAATGTGTATAACAATTGTACTAATAACAAAAAGTTCCATTTACATGCATAATGTTCTCTTGGTCTATATTTGAATTTTTCGACTTTAGCTTAGCTTATTAGATACACGGTTATTTTCAATTCGCTCCGAGGGATACGATACAACTTGCAATATTAATCGACGCGACCCGTTCCACACCAGATGTTACTAAAATACTAACCTACATAGAAATTGCATCGGAAATAAGAACGAACATAACATATACTCACATGCTGTAAAAAACATTGGTGCAGGCCTCAATCCATCAAAGTCAGAAAAAACTTACTTAAAATCCAAACTTTATCATACTTTTACCAAAGTAATATGTTACATTTCTGGATCATTTAATTTGGTGCCGGAAAAACGACAAAAAAACTCGGGTTTAAAAATCATGAAAATTTACCTCCTTTGGGAATCAAACATAGAATAGTCTTTTTTATATAGTCACAGGCTACAAAGAACATATTTTAAATCATGTAAATTGATCGAGTCTCTTTGAAATTTATTCTTTAAAAATGTGATTAAGATTTTGATTAACTCATAGAACGAGGAAGAGGTTCTTTGAATATTTAAAGCATCCTTTGGAGATGCAGCTTGAATATTGAGATGAAAGTTGCGTCGCAATTACTTTGACCTGACAGGAACTTTGACTTTTTAATAAGAACTACTTATAAACCAAAACAAATATTAAAATATGTACATTTAATAAATAAGTTAACGATATTACAATTTCTTATATTTACATTTTTTTCAACTTTTGAAAGTTTTATTTTTTATTAAACAAGGGTCCAAAGGGTCTGCCGGAATACCAGAGATTCTACAGATGCGTTGTTGTAAAAACTAACAGAGACAAAGTTAAAAAAATTGAACATTGTTTTTTTGTTATCTAATCCGTATTTCTAAACCAAAGTTAATCGAAAAACCAATTACACTGAAGAACACTTTGTCATTGAACGCAATCAATTTTAGTTATGCCGCTACCGAAACACGAACATGAAATGTTTTTATTTCACTTTTTTTAAAGAGAATAACAGAGATGACAATAGGTTTCTAAACGAGTGTTTCGGAAATGGAAACCTACGGTAACACGTTGACATTTGCAAGTATCAATAGTTAGTATCTATCTATAATATATATAATATATATAACATAATAATATAATAGTATGTATCTATTAATTTGAGGACTTTTGTTGTACCGATATAATTGATTACTTTTGGTGTACCTATATATTTGCATATCTTGTCTGTGACGATCTATATGACGCTGACTGTACAATGACTAGAAAAGGTTGACATATCAAACACCATTCAGATCTGAAGACAAAGTGAAGCTGCAATATTCACACGATATTTTAATGCTGTATCAAACAAAATACACTGAAATATTTTTATCAGAAATAAATTTATAACAGTAGCATTGTGCGAAGCTTTTACTTATAACAAGGTACATACAATTCAGAAAAATTTATCGTACAGCATATATTGTAAAACATATTTGTATGGAATTTAATAAAGGAAGATAAAAGTAGTAGTAAAGTTGTTGAAATTAATTTTTTCCCTAGCAATGCATTTTCATTGAGCAAGGTTCATTAATGTATGCAAACGAGTGCCGCGGGACGTTAGCACAGGTGTCGTTTAAAGATTAAAGCGCCGACGTGTTTGCGCAACACAAATGAGACGTCCCACTACCAATATTCTATTTTCTCGGTGAATTTTCAAACAGTAATTGAAAATTTTGAAGCCATGACAATAAGCAATTTTGTCTACAATTTTCGCAAGATTTGATATTTTTGTATTTCTTCAACCTTCGATCCAATTCAAACTTCCTTTTCTTAAAAGATAAATGGGGCAAACGAGCAGCGGGAACATCGAGGTTATCATAGACACCCATGAACATCAGTAATACCATAGAGCCGCAGATGCGTTGTCTGTCTTTGTGATGATGATACGTTCGCTTTTTGAAGGACCCTAAGTCGTAGCGTTTTGGAAATACCGGTGATATTTTCGCGAAAACTGCACGTTATTAGCTGTGTTACATTTTAAATCATAAACAACTAAAGACTACAAAGTTTAGTATAATCTAACGCTTAAAGGTCATAGAATTCCAATTAGCAATTACCCTTTTAGCAAATGTTTCAATTAATCTGATAATATTCATCTAGTCGTGTCCTCCTTGGCATCCAAACACCGACCACGAATTAAACAAGCAATATTCGCTAAGTAATTACCCATTAGGCGGTAATGTAACGGCCACTTGTCAAGTCATACTGACTCTAATCGTCCCCAGTAATGAGCCCCGTACAATAGCTATAAACGACTATAAGCCTGATTAAGCCGACAAATGCTACACTGCGAAGCTATTTAAACATTTTCCAAATGCATTTGTTTACCTTTTATTTGCGCTGTTGAGAACAAATGTTGGGCATTTATTACAGGTTTTTCTGTATTCAATAAAAAAAAATAATTAAACAAGCAGCTCGACTCAAGGATCGACAGACATTTTGACTGCGTGTACATAAAATAAAAATTTGATATTGGAAATCTTAACAAATAAGTTAGGTATATTTTATAATGAAATAGGAATTTACCAAAAATGAAACAGTTATTTTTATCTCGAATCAAAGATAAATCTTAATTATTGATCTGAGATTGTCGTAAGTCGAGAGAGGCTCTCGAGTTATTTGATTAATTACTTTGCCCAAATTAGCCGATTCGATTAAAGATTTCATGCCTAGCCAGTTTGTTTTAGCTAATTTTTCAAGAGCTTTAATAATTAATGAATCGCAAGTAAATTGATAACAAGGGATCCATTAATTCGATAGTTAATTTAATATTACTTAAGTTCATTATTTCATTACGAAGTAAGTAGGCATTTTAATCCAATAAATTTCAATTAGGTTACAATTACATTGAAGGTTTTACTTCTCGTAATTTCATCTTGATATTGTTGTATTTTAAATAGAATTTCGAAAAGAGATTTAAAAATGATTTCTCTTTTTTATTGCTATTAAATGTTCTAAACTTATCCATTTTCGTTTACAATTATTATAAATAAGTATGTTTTGTTTACTAGTATATATTCAATTTTTACTATTTACTGAAAAAATTTAATAGCAAAGTGTAGGTCGAACATATTGTCTATTCAAAAACACATTTGTAAATGATTTCCGCGAGGTGTTGCTTTTCCTGTTTAAAATATAATGAGGCGATTTTTACATTATTCTTGAGAACGAGCCTCGTGTTTATTCTTCTTCTTCTGATGTGCAACGCCGCGCCGCCGGTCGTGTGTCGTAAACTGAATAATGAAAACGGAACCGTTTGTATAGTTTTAATAAAATGTTTTGCCACGTGTTTGTACCTTTTATTATGTTCAACTGTTAACTGAAATATTTTTTCATGTCGGTGAGGTTAAACAAAACTAATATTTGTTTATATAATTTGTAAATGTTCAATTTTGTATACATTAAGCTGTCCAAAAAAACTATCGCCCGCAACTCTGTCGACTCAGAATTATTAAAAAAAAACTTAATAAGACTATACTTTCTTCCATACTACGTTCTACATCTGTACCAAATTTCATCAAGATCCGTTAAGCTGTTCCGTAAATACCTTTTAACAAACATTCATCAATCTATCCATCCTTCTAAACTTACTTATTTATAATATAAGTAAGAAGTAAGATTTGTATTATATTAAGTCAATTTTTTACAGATTTAAAGTCAGTTTTATTTCATTTATAAATAGGAGTTCAAAGTTGTAGTGAATAAAAGAAACTACGCAATCAAAGTAATCCATATGCAGCAATTTTATATCAATGAATCCAATCTTTGATTAGTGGATTCATTTTAAATTATTCACGAGTTATCTGAAGTCTCCTCGGAGTTCAGAAGAATTCCGTATAATTTCATTAGTCTGATTGTACAGATTGCTCAACTTCTTATTCAATCCTTGTTATTTTGATGAGGAAATTTATTATTAAAAGTTTTAAACTTACAGCGAAATGTTTAAGTACTTATTGTTATACCAATATTTATTTCCAATTATATTTCTCAAATAACTTAATCAAATACTAAATTATTACTTCTACTAATTTTAAGGTTTCTCCTTTAGTTGTCAAAATCAAAATCCAACTGTCAAACTTTTGGTTTGTTTGTCAAAGTTAATGTCAACAATGTTTTGGTAATAAAGTTTTTTAAATATAAATAACTAATAAGGTATTAACCAAATAGTTGTGCGCCGCGACTCCGCGCGCGCGGCATTGGAAAAATATACATCTGTGCAACATTTCATCAAGATTCGTAAAGCCGTTCCTGAGTAACTTTCTATCAAACATCCTTCTAAACTTTTGTTTTAATAATTTTAGTAAGTAAGAATCAGTTCTACAATTTTCCTTTGACAGTTTCTAGTCTCATCCCAAAGAAAGGCAAAATATACAAACGTGAAAATTAATAATATCCATAAAAAAGATATTTATCTTTCAGTTATCTATGCGTTTAAAATATGGAAAAAATAAAACTTTGTAGAAATTGTGATTTATAATTTTTATCGTTGTTCAACAAATTAATAATCTTGTTTTATTTATGCTCCTAAAAAATTAAATATTCCAAAGATGTTTTGTTCCTTCATTCCGTTACAGCTTTGCTTCCGTTGCTTAAATCTGGATTTCATCATTAATCACTCATTTATAACCAAATCTTTTCCGGGATCACAAAAAGCGATCTTTGATACGCAATTCCTTACTTACAAAATAATTTACATAAACGGATTCGGGTAATAGTGGAATATTAAAATTTACGTTAATAATTTCATAAATTTAATATAATCAATGAAAATTTGCTTGTTTTTAATTTTTGTAATGGCAATATCTTTCAATTTAAATCAGACGTCAATAGAGGGCGCTATTCTGTAAAATACGATTATAACGTTAATTAATTTCTACTTTAAAGGACTTAATAATTGTAAAGTCAATTTAACTAATTCCATTTAAATTTAATTGATAAGCGAATTCGATAAACTATTGAACAATTCGCTTACCTAACATCAAAGTTGTACTGAGTGTTTCAACTAAATGTAATAGTCAGAATTAGAGATTGAACTGATATTTTATTAATTCAACATTATGATATTGAATAAATGAGGTTTTCACGGTAATATTTTATGAATAGCTTTGATAAATGTTGTTTATATTATTTGGGTACAATAAATGTTGAGATGCCTTTAAAAACATTTCAGGATTATCCAGTAAACAATCCAATTTTAACATTAATTTTTTTCAGTCTTTACGTATTACTAAAATTGTAGTATCTGTTTCGAAAGTAATATATTTCGTAAGGACGATGTATGTCTGATTGTATGTCTGTCCACAATGCCGTGTTTGTTCCAGATAATGTCACGAAGGGCTGGACCAATTTTGACAGGACTTGGACTAGAAGATAGCTGTTGCACGCGGACATATTATAGGATACATTTTTAATTTTGCAGACAAAGACACTAACGCTAGTAATGAAATAAAATGTTATGTTGCACTTTGTGTTTTTTACTATTAACGATGAAGGAAACCTTGAACAGATTTTCGTCGTAGCAACTGAAATGCTATAATACGTCTATATTATTACTAGCTGTCGCCCGCGACTCCATCCGCGCGGAATTAAAAAAAAACTTAATAATTAGCCTATGTGTTCTTCCAGACTATGATCTACATCTATGCTAAATTTAAGCGAGATCCATACAGCCGTTCTGATGATACCTTTAAACATCCATCCATTCAACCAAACATTCGCATTTATAATATTAGTAAGATGTAAACTTCTCCAGCGAGTGGACAAATTGTAGTGTGTCGAAGTTTTTTTATTGTAAATATACGTGAAATTCATTGTAATATAGTCATATTTTTTTATCTAACTAAAGTAGCACAAAGTATTTCATGGTATATTTCTATTTATGGCTCACAAATAAACAATACAATGATATTTAATGAGTCGAAAACACTTGTCATATTGTTTTTTCTCTGCCCATCTCAAACACGTCTCAACGCGTCTCAACGCGTCTCATTACGTTACAGTTAGCTCAGTAATTAGTTAAGAAATGTCTCGAGTTACGATTAATAGTGAGAATATAATTGATTTGGAAGATATTCTTGATAAGTTCAATGTATATGGTTGTTATTTTATGAAGATCGCTTTTTTGATGTGTCTCATTTTCTTAACAAATAATATCTACTCGTGTAATTATATTTTTGCAACAGAGAAAACTTCTTACAGGTAATTTAAAGTTTAATTTATCTTCGTGCTTTTTACCAAGAAATATTTTACAATATTAAAGTAAAAATAATTGTAATATTTATTTACTCTATTACTTTAGATTTATTTGATTAAGTTATTGATTTTTAATAAAACTATGATATTTAAAAAATTAAATGTATAAGTTTTTACTTTATACTTTTACTATTCAAACATTATTCGACAAAGACAAAGACAGTCATTAGCACCATGTATGTCAAGATCGCTATAAGAGAAGTAGCTGCAATTTTCAAGATGGCGGATCAAATATATACAGTTGAGATGTAGTCGCTATGCTTCTACTAATCGAATAGTCGATTCGCGTCGACGATTCAACGTTGCGTATACGAAGTTCGCGCAACTCGAATCTCACGACGCGTACAATATCAGTTTTGACGATTTACGTTGCTTTGTGTACGATGGGCCTTATTTCGTAATTACAACTATGTTACCGACTTCAAATATAAACGCAGTAGTTTATTACTTTTATGACCATAGTCAGGAAACCTCCTTTATAATCTTAGATGTCTCATATTTATTTTATTTTTTACCTGTTACTTGAAAACAAAAAAACTAAGCTAACCTTCTAAATATTGTTTACTGTATTTAAATGTGTCTGACAATACAAGGTGATCTAATATTCTAGCTATTATATGAACACACATAAGATAAAAATGTCCATGTCACTAAGATCATTTATATTGATGAGCTAACATATGTAAGGTTTACTTCAAGGTTCTTTCAACTTGAAACAAAAGAATACTTTGGAAGTAAGACATATCATGTTATTTTTTTGGCAAATCAAAGAATTATTTTTCAACTTATTTCTTTCACTTGTTACCTTATTAAATAGAAATTATAAATTAATATTGACAATTTTGAAGATATTATTATATTTACTGCATTATTAAAACAAATACGATTGTTTTGAAAGTACATTTATAATAATTTAATATGACAAAAGTCTTTATAAAAGTAAACTTGATATAATTTTAATGAAATTTGGCATAGTTCTACAACATAGTCTTGAAGAACTTAAGGCTATTAATTACTAGTTTGTTTTTTTTTAAACTTCGCGCGGACGGAATCGCGGGCAATAGCTAGTTTTATAACATTTGTTTTACTTTGATAACTTGTTATTTAGATTTGAGAGCTTTAAGATATAACTCATTGTGCGTGGACGCATATTTTTCTTGAAAATTAATATAATTTTAATAAAGAAATATATTTTAGATGCAAAAATCAATCAATAAATAATTCGGGACACATATTCGACGACTGTAAGGAATGGGTATATGATAATCCACATACATTCGTGGCCGAAGTAAGTTTTTTACAACTAAACAAAATATACTAACTATTCGAGCTCAATAAAGTGTCATGATCATGAATCAGTGAGACATTTTTTCTACAGTTTCAATTGGCTAATCAAGAATGGAAACGGACCCTTGTCGGGACTACGCATTGCTTTGGCTATATGGTCGGATTGTTATTTGTCGGACCACTTTCTGATAGGTAGGTAGAAGAAGAAAGAGTGTCTCTGGCTCAGGGGTTCAGCACTTGACTTGCAATCTGCAGGTCCTGGGTTCCAATTTTATTATAAATTATGTAATATTTATATAATCGTAAAACGAAAATATTATTTCAGATTAGGTAGAAAAAATGCTATAGTAGTAACTGCAGTGCTTGGTGGAGTATTAGGTGTGGCAAGAAGTTTCTCTCCTTGGTATTGGTTGTATATTGCGCTGGAGTTCCTAGAAGCTGCCATAGGGGATCCTGGCTCCCCGGCATATATCTTGAGTAAGTTATCGTAATCAAAATTTGGACTTTTTTTTTTAATATAGAGTTAAATAAGACAATTATTCACCTGACGTTAACGGCTTTAAGGAGATATATTAAGCCCTTTTCCACTGATTTTTAGTTAGATTAATAAGGTGAATTTGTATAGCCTCGGCCAATTAACAATGTATTATAGATAGACCACCGATAGGTTTTGAGTTTACATCAAAGTATGCACATGACATTATCATAGTCATCATATCATATTACATAGTCCGACATCGGACGACACGACAGTCCGCCAGGTTCCATCCATACCATCTCGATGGCTGGCAATCCACAACCGTGCGGTTTGCGCGAAACTTCCTGCCTCGCACAGCAGCGTTGTGGAATGGTCTGTCCTCGGCGGTATTTCCAAACCGCTACGACTTAGGGTCCTTCAATTCTTATCACCTTCTCAAAGGCCGGCAACGCATCTGCGGTTCCTCTGGTATTGCTGATGTCCATGGGCGTCGTTGAACACCGCGGTGTTCCCGCTGCTCCTTTGGCCACTTCTGTTATAAAAAAGAATAAGACCTTTCAGGCCTAAAAATAATTGTTACAATTTTTTTTAGTAACGGAATTGGTATCGAAGAAATACAGAATCATATTTATAATGATCAGCACATTCGGTTGTGTTCTTGGTGGATTCGTTACAGCCTTGGTGGCGTGGCTTGTACCGTACTGGAGATATTTCTTAAGAGTTGTCTATACACCTGCACTTCTTTTCGTCTTTTATAAATATATTTTAAGTGAAAGTCCTCGCTGGTTATTAATCAAAGGAAAAAAGGAAGAAGCAATTGAAATATTAAAAACTATTGCAAAGAGTAATAATACGAAATTAGATAATCTGGAAAAGCTATCGTGTGAAGAAATCAAAGAGGAGAAATTTCAAAAAATCCTTAAAGATACTTTACAATCGAAGTTACTGCGACGAAGATTCTTCGTCTGTGTGATATGGTGGATTACTTCTACATTTGTTAACTATGGTCTATCAATTAACTCAGTTCTTTTGCAAGGAAATAAATATTTGAATTACGCTTTCATATCACTATTGGAAGTGCCAGGAATTTTTATATTAACGTACATACTGACACATTGTAACAGGAAACTTCCTTTAATGTGTTGTTTTACGGTGTCTGCAATATTATGTATCTCTCAACCATTTATGCCATCAAGTAAGTACATTTGAAGTTGAAGTAAACGAATATGTTACATAGACTAAGAAAATATTCATTCATTTTTATATCATAGACTTTTACAATTTCGCTCTGGTCATCCGGGACTGTATTTGTTTCAAGTTTAATTTTTAATTAATCTTTTTAGATTTGACCTGGCTGTCGGTAATCGTTTATGTGTCTGGTAAATTGTTTTCGTGGTTTTTCTTTGAAATAACGTACCTGTACACATCTGAATTATTTCCGACGCATACAAGAAATTCAATGCACGCACTTTGCTCTTCTATAGGAAGAATTGGATCAATGACAGCTCCACAAACACAGCTACTGGTATGTGTATAACGCAATCTTTGAATTTCTACAGAACTGTTCATAGCAAAAATATGTTTAACTAGCTGTCACCCGCGTCTCCGTTAGCGCGAAATTAAAAAAAACTTAATTAGTATCCTTCCAAACTGTTTTATACATCTGCGACTAATTTCAGCAAGATCCATGCAGCCGTTCTGGAGTTACCTTTAAACAAACATCCATCCATCTAAACGTTCGCATTTATATTAGTAATATATGTTGTGTTACAAGTGCTTTAAGACTTTATCAAACTACACAGTTCTAATATGGATACTAGATTTTTCTATATTGTTTTAGATTGTTCCAAACTTTTAAATCCCATAGAACTGCACTAAATAATAATACTTGTTTAAGATGGCGTACTGGTTTGGTTTACCTCAAATGTTATTTGGTATGACATCGTTAATAGCTGCGGGAGTAACATTGTTAGTACCAGACGTTTCCAACGAAGCATTACCAGATACAGTCAAACAGGCGGAAGCGATGGGGAAAACAGATTACAAGAAATCGGAGATAGGAAAATATTC
The DNA here is from genome assembly GCF_000836235.2 of Papilio xuthus. Lineage (NCBI taxonomy): Eukaryota > Metazoa > Arthropoda > Insecta > Lepidoptera > Papilionidae > Papilio > Papilio xuthus. The sequence goes on from NW_013530391.1 coordinate 3,580,860, forward strand.
GTCGACAGATGTGTCACGCTTATGATTGCTTGTTATTATTATTTCAATTGTATTTATATATATATATATATATATATATATATATATCTTTTATCGTGGGTTTCAAATACTAAAATCTCTATCGAAAACATATCGTCATTCCTGTCTCTATCTTTGATATGACAATATATTTTAAAGGGAGTTTTTGGTTCCAGGAACTCACGGTTAGTCTGCATGTACTAAGCGGCAAGACATAGGCTAATTTCATTTGCTTATAAAAATAACTTTTGGGTAATCAAAGGAACTTCCGAAATATGAATTATTCCACTGCTTGTTACTATTTATATACGGTTTATAAACTTCAAACCTGTGGAGCGAAAAACCAAAAGGTAAGGACAAGTATTGTGAGGGATCTTCGATTCCGTCTCATTGGCGAGGCAGGTCACGTTCGGGGACGTTAAAGCGTTTATTTTTACCTCAGCTCCCGAGGTTGTCCGACAATAGTTCATATTTATATCTAACCTTTACTTAAAGGACAAAGGTGACGATTATATTACCTTACATATTATTTTTCTGGCATAAAATATATAGATTTGCTCGATGACACGAAATAGGCTTCGGTCTCCGTCGACAGAAGTCTCCACCTTTGGCTGTACTGCGCTACCTCAGTCCAAGACTTGGTTCTCCTGCGGATACCTATTCATCATATCTTTAGACGGCCGTGTGAGCGTCGTTCAATCGCCCACCCATTAACATCTGTCATGGAATACGAAATAAAAAAGTAAAATAAATATTGTTAATTTAATATTTATTAACCGACCACAGACAGTTTTAGAAGAGATATAAGACGGTAGAAATAGGATAAAAATATTTAAAAGTCGCTAAGAAACTAATAGGTAAAGCTAAGAAGTTTCCTCATAAAAAAGCTATAAAAGTAAATTACAAAATAAATAAGCCTCTTAAATTAAATTTAACTTTCCGTCTGTTCGGTATCGGTAATCTTACTAATCAATCTAGGACTGCGCGGGCCCTTTACTTTTAATTATACTATTATTAAAATCTTGTCTCAGATTAATGACAACAATTTTTTCAAGTTGATTTATACCAAGTCGCAGTTTCAAATTACTATAATTATTTACCGTCGTTAATACTTCATATTGTCTCCTTTTCATGGATAATTAAAAGTAACAAGTCAAAGAGATCTTAGCTTAGTGGCCAGAGGATCTTACATCCTGGGTTCGATTCTCTTAAAAACATACAAATAGGTTTCAAACATTTTCACAATTCTTTCTGATAACAATCTAAATAACAACACGGAAAATTTAGTCATTAAAAACACGTAAATTATAAAATGTTAAATATTCTGCTTTTCAATCAAATAACTTAAGCTTTATAAATATTTATTTTCATTTATATTTTCAATACGGCTACAACTTTTATTTGTTCCCGAGAGTATTTTTCGTAAAACGAATTAATGGCTATTAAAATACAAACCGATTCCCAAAGGCATCGCTAATGGATTCACAAAAACGAATTCTTTGATAGAAGATGAAAAGAACCCTAAGTGATTTTTAACAATTTACCTGTTGGTTAAAATAAATATAATAAAGAACATTTGATTTGGCACGTCAAGGACGAGAGCAATCTTTTACTCGACGTGCCAACTTAAGCGCCGAGTACTTATGTTACTAATTAAATAGTTAATCAATTGAAAATTTTATTTATATTTAATGTTTTAAATACTTTATCATTTTTGTGACGGTTTTAAATGTAAAGGCTAAGGGCACTGTAACCTAGATAAAACAAAGTAACAAAAAAAAAAAAATAATAATTTCCATTACAAGGCAAAAGTGGCAAACAGATGGGTCTACAAAAGTAATGATAAGAAAAAAGGTCACTTCAAGAATAATTTCATTTCAGTTTTAGGTTATAAAAATTTTTCGTTTTCAAAGTAATTTTAAAATGGAATAATTTGTCATTTTTATGGTTTTGTTAAATGGAATGGATTAAATTATAAATATTCTAGTTTTTAGCAATGATAGCAGATAGAAAATTAGTAGTTTCCCTACAACTTAATTCATGGCCCGATCCGGTTTACGTAACTTTCAGTAATTCGCTTACTGCACTATTTGACAACCTTTGAGGACAGAAGGACTCTTTGAATAACAGTCGCCTTTGTACTTTAAAATGCTGGAAGTTAGTAGTTCCCCGGATAGTATAACATCGATTTCAACGTCTTATTTTATACCCTACTGAGTGTATTTTGTTTAAACGTTTATTTTTTTAATTCTGTGATTATTTTACTTATCTAGATTTATAACTATTTGGGTATTGATAGATTTCTAGCAAACATTTTCAAATATAGAAACCGTTATTATTTATATGCAATAAATATATTCGATCTTTGGGGGAGGCCTATGCCCAGCAGTAGGCGTCTAATGGCTGAGAAGAAGAAGAAGAAATATATTAAATTATTCAAACTTTCGTGACATTATACTAAACTGATATATAAAGACGGCTAAACACTCACGTATATTCGCTGGTGGCGGCACGACAGTAAGCGACGGCCCGCGTCCGCGAAATAATACCAGTACCACTCATCCTGATGAAGGTCCCCCGATGGGCTCGAAACTAGTCGGTGCCGCCACCGGACGAATATACGTGAGTGTTTAGCCTTGTTTATATATCAGTTAAGAAATATATTCCTTATAAAATTATGTTTTAATGTAGTAAATTGATGGCAAATGTAACCGAATTTTTCACCACAGAAATAAAATATTACTTGAATTCTATAAATTCAAATAGATGTAAATCTAAGTAAGAAATCTAAGCAACATTTGTAAAACAAGCAAGTTTGTGTTCTGATATCTTTTATCTGCGGATTTTCTAAACGACTTGACTTCTGACGTTGAAATACAAACGTTACACAGGACAAGATAAGAGTTTTTTTTAAGTTTAACATTTTTGTAAAAAATTACAAAAAGGATTGTTCGGTAATTTATAAGGGTCACTATGACTATATCCGATTGTTTGAAAAGCTGAATAAAAACTAAAATTAAAAATTTCGTCGTGGTCTCAAAGGTTTTTTAAATTCGAAAAATTCGAAAATGGCTCCATAGCCGAATTTCCGAGGCGGAAATGACCGAGGGGTCTGTCCGTCGCCGCTCGCCCCCGCCGCCCGCCACCCGCACTCACCGGAAGTGCCGTCTCTCACTGCTTCACTAACATTTTGTTGTTGCCTTTGCCTTTTTCACGATTAACACTTTTTATTCAAACAAAATAGCAATCTAATATGGATCAATTTAATTGTCTTTATTAGCTAAAACTAATGACTATTTAAATGCAATTTTCTGCTTAATTCACTACTTTAGAACACTCAAAAGAAATTTTAACATTCTCGACCTGCTTACTGCTTCTATTGTTTTGTTAACAAAGCAACTAATCTGATTCTCACTGAAACGAATATACTTGGGGTACATGAAAAATAAAAACAAAAGTAGCTCGCTGGCCGGCACTTGTTTGAGCTGAGTGGATCTAATTTAGCTTCATTGTATTACAATGGTCGAGGTTCTTATGTAAATTTAAAAAGACCGACCCATTTTAAGTGGATAACAATGTCAAAATGAGAACTTGAGCAATAAAAAAACATTACATAAAGGTTAGTCCAACTCGAGGGAAATACATGCTTGGAGAAACTTTTTATTTGTATACATTTCTTGGTAGTATAGTCAGTTTCTTATGTTATCCAGAAATAGTATGACATTAAGTCATATTATATATATCTTACAAGGGACCGATGTAGAATTAGAACTTCGGCAAATCCCTCTACACATCAACCTTCCTTACTTGGTAAGCTGGGTTTCGTCATTCAGTGTCTGAGAGCCTAGGACCGCTATTATTTAATATTTTTTTTATTTTTGAGAATATTTTATGTTTTAACTCAATATTAACACCAAAGCAAAAGTTTTTTTGTCTAGACTGTTTGTTCGTTTGTTTGTTTTATTTTGAATTATAGTTTTCGGACTACTAAACCGATTTGTATTTTTTCAGCGTTGGGAAGCTATACTATTTCTGGGTGACAAATATTTATTACTGGATTTTTTTCCGCACAAAGTGACAGGCAAATACTAGTTATACATAAAATATTTAAATTATAAATACTAGTAACATAGAAAAGAGGACAAAGAAAACTACCTCGAGTCATTACACTAATACAGCTCAAGATAAATGGCAACAATTGCAGCCGACAGAGGTCACTCTTGTAGAAAATAACAAGCATTTTTATTATAAAATGCTTGATTTGAGAAATCGTTTGTTCAGTTATATCACCTAATGAGAGAGAGATTGATCATACTGATATTGTAAAGGCCAGAGTTTAGATGGATGTATGTTTGAAGGTATTTCCGGAACGACTCAACAGTATGTACTCCTCTCTCGCATCTCTATCAACCGTCATATCTGAATTCACTCCCTTCTTACGCATATCCTCTTTCACAATCCATCCATTGTTTTACTGTCATGTAATTAATTACATTATTCTTCTATATTTCAAACGTGTAGTGTATGCATAAACGTAGTGTTGTTTGTCTCGAGCGTACACGCCATAAGTACATGCCGGAGAGGGGGGACGTCAGTTGATGTCAGACCTTTGAGCCGGCAACACGTGTCGGTACGTGAACGAGCCAAATATAGTACAACGAATGCTACAAAACACAAAATCAAATATATTAAGTTACATGTTGGTAGGTATCAATTTGTAGACAATTTCCAAAGTCAATCAATTAAAGGGCAAACAACAAATTAGCAAGCGAGCTCCTCAGTCCCGTAAACAATCCGCGCGCTCAGACGGCTGACATTTATTGAAAAACTTTATTTAATACCAAAAGTACGAACTTCAGTAAACTTGGAATTGACATTCGGCACAGGTAATTTTGCCAATGTAATAGAACATTTAGCGACGGCGAGGGAATCAAAATTAATCTATCTGCATAGAAACATTTAAAATGTTACATATATAGACAAAATATTTAAGAAATTGACAAGACAGTGCGTTTCTAAGTATTTCTTCACAATTCCAAAACACAAACATTTTTTTTAGATTTCAATTAAGTATTATTATCCATTGGTTTTTAAGACCAAAATATTCGTGTAAAACATAATGCTATCTCCTTTTTGTCAAAGATGAAACAAAAGGAGGACGATATGTTTTATACAGAGATTTTACTCTTAGAAACTCAAGTCTAGTACACAGACAAACTCAATGTAGCGTTATTATTTTCGTAAAAGCTTATTGTAACCCTAACAATAAACATCAAAATATCTAAGTAGCACCGCACCGTTAAAGTACCAGTTACAGTCATAGGTAATGCGGGTAGGAGTTAATATTTACCGTGGCAAGTGATAATTGCGGGTAGTCGGTGCTCGGCGCTCGGTAGTTGGTGACGTCACGCGCGCCGGGAGTGCTGAGCAAATATTTGAGCGAGTTTAATTAAATCGAAATTACTTACCACATCCCTTGGGGGAACACTTCGTTAGTTTAAAGTGTCCCAGTAAAATAATTAATTTACGTATCCAATGATAGTGAAATCAATTTTTTAATTTAGATTTTTAAATTAAATTAATGGGAAAAATGTTTTATCATTTAGTATTTAATATTTTATTTATCTAAAGCTTTAAATTTAAATTTAGTTTTTCGTGTAATTTTCTGTAATAAAGGTTGACGTTCATTAGTCCAGTCTTCACCAACCCGGAAAAATTGTCGCCACCTCGCCGCCGCCGCCTAAACGTCGCCGATTGAGATGAAGATGTTTTGTTAGCTAAACGTTATTTCATTGTCGCTTGTACGGGTGGACGCTGCGTGGTCCACCAGGTCGGGCAGTTCTGTGCCGGGTAGATATGGAGCTTAGTAATGCGTGTTAACCTTAAACCTTATGTCTTCATAAAATAAGCACGAATCAGATTTAGAATTAACTTAATAAATCATCAACTAGTAACACAAGTAAAGAAACACACAAAATTTATTACCAACTTTAACCGAGAGACTTTTTTTTCGGTTTAAAGTACGTTTGTGGCGAGCGTTTCCGAACCGGAAATGAACGAGAGCGGTCCGCGTACTATCAGAAGTCAGATGTCACTCAACGGAAGTTCAACCACTTTCTATAACCCGCTCCTGACTCACTAACTGTAATTACTTTTTTATCATTTAGTTGTATTAAAAACATAAAACATATAAGAAATCATTGATGACGTCATATGATACCAACAAAATCCTACAGGAATTCCTTCTAAATTTGTTTAAGCTTATTAAGTAGTCTAGTCATTTTATAAGGCTTAATGTTTGTTATAATATTACAAAATCTCTTCAAGTGCTCTGATTTCTGATGGTAAAGTAATAATAAACTGATATTATCAACTAAACTTAAAAACATATACCGTTACAAATCATATTTGTTTTTTTACGCACGAAAACGTATTACCAATACGAAAATGCGGCGGATGTCGAGCACTCTGTGCGGAAGTGGGCATATCTGCCCGGTGGCCGCTACCGGAACTCACTTCTGCGCTACCGGCTAAAATAAAAAAAAATACTTTTTTCCATTTTCCTTTTTACCAAAATGAACATTATATCGTGATAAAGAAGGAGTAATTACGAATATTATTTCGATAGTCATTGTTCGATGAAATTTTAAAAAAATATATTCACCAAAAATAAACCAATTTTTATTGATTTGCAATATTAAAACATTTTCATACATATTTATTTTAACATAAGTACCTATTTTATACAACTACAAAGTAATGTTTATCGTTTATTAATTAAACAATTAACTTTACACTTGCACAAATAACGTTTCAAGTTATTCTAACAATTTACCTCGGAATTTACACATTTTTTCAGCTAAACTAACATACTTATTGCTATCGCTAATTTATATGTCAATAACATATTCATTAATAGTCAACATAAAGTACATATATTGTCTTACAATTAAAAAAAAAACAAAAAAATAATATAGGTACATACATCTAATGTATTCCTTCCAACTATAAAAATTTGCGTCAGCTTCACACTTGACTTTTAAAATTATAAAATGTAAAATACACACAATAATATCTCTATCATTATTAACATTTATGTATCTTGTTATTGCATTGTATTTTTTGTAACGTATGATGATATTTGTACATCAGGATCACCCAACTCTTCAGCTTGACGCACCGTATCTGGTAATGCTTGGTTTGAAATATCCGGCACAGTGATTGTGAGTAGACCAGCGAATATGGAAACTAAACCGAAGATCAAAGGCGGAAAACCCGACCAATACTCCATCTGGAAATATATTGATTATTATAATTCATAATCACATTTACCATTCAACAGTTACAAAGTCCTGTCTTAACAAATCATCAAACTGTTCCCCGCTGGTATGTTTGTAGGCATGTGGCGCCCTCTTGTTCATAATAAAACTAATCTTACTAATAATATAAATGCGAATGTTTGGATGGATGGATCTCGCTGAACTTGTCTTAGATGTAGAACATAGTCTGGAAGACATAACAACTGCATATGCAACTGCGTATGTCTATGGGCAACGGTCACTTCGCTATATCAGCGATTTCAGGTGCCCGCTCGCTCGTTTGCCACCTTACGTTATAAAAAAGATCAGGCTACTAAATCAGTTTTTTTTTGTTCCAAGCGGACAGACTCGCGGGCTACAGCTAGTTTAATAATAAAGCGATAAAGTAGAATAAAAAATATTAAATAAATAAATCTAAACCCTATTTCTATTAATAACTATTCGAGCCGACTCTTTGCAAAATTCTAAAAATATAATATATTTTTAATTTTTATGCAAATATGTTTATACTTTGGTAACCGGTTGTAGGCTTAATTGCTGAATCTATTTATAAGTGTGTTATCAATCTATTTCTATACTGCCCTACTGGTATATAAAAAACATTATTAAGTTACCAGTAAAGGCGTCTGTGGAGCAATGATTGCTCCAATTCTTCCTAAAGAGGAACAAAGCGCGTGCATTGAATTTCTTGTCAAAGTCGGATACAGTTCCGATGTATACAAGTATGTTATTCCGAAATATAAGGAAGTCATCAACTTCCCGATCATGTAGAGTAGTATTGACAGCCATGACAGATCTAAAAATGCCAAAGATTATTAAATAGATAAGATAGTAAATGTAGGTCAGGTATAGTTAGCGAATTCATAAGACAAAACATATGTTCGCTCTCTTGCCAGTGTACTAACCCACTAAAATGTCGACGTTTGGTTCCCTCACTATTCATTCTGACACTGGACTTTGTAATCAAAGCACGTCATTCGCGTCAAAGGATTCTAATTAATAATGTCTAAAAGTAGAGATAGTAAATTTTGTTACTAAACTAAAAAAACAATCACAAATTAAACTTACTTTTCGGTACAAAAGGTTGTGATATACACAATACTGCAGCAGCAAAGAAACAACTCATCAAGGGATATTTCCTTCTAAATCTAATCATAATAAATGTCATCATAAACATTCCCAATGCTTCAACGATGCCCAACAATGCAAAATTAACATACTTGTTTCCGTACAACGTTACCGCATTTATTGACATGCCGTAGTTCACGAATGTTGATGTCGTCCACCAAACTAAACACACGAAAAATCTTTTACGTAGCAACTTCGATTGAAATGTTGTCTTAAGTACATTTAGATAAGCTGTCTTTACAAAGTCTTCACAAACAATGTTTTCCACAACATTCTTCTCTATCAGTACATTATTTCTTCTTACTGCTTTCTCTAAAATGGAGGTTGCTTTTGCCTTTCTCTTTTTTATAAGTAACCATCTAGGGCTTTCGTCTAAGAAAAATATGTATAATACGTAAAGAAGACAGGGTGCATAGAGGATACGTAAATATGTCTTCCAGAATGGAAACAGCCAGGCAACTAAGGCGGTCATGAATGTGCCAAATGGGTGACCCAGGATACACATCAACGTAAATATAATTCTCTGATTACCAGACACTATTTCCGTCACTGAAACAAAGTGGATTATGAATTATAAACCATTATTTGCCTTTTCTAACTAAATATTAGGTGTAAAATACACCAAGATTCTTACTTAAAATGTAGCAAGGCGAACAACAGTCACCAATAGCAGCTTCCAGGAATTCTAGTGCGCAGTAAAACCAATACCAGGGTGAAAAACTTTTCGCTACACCGAAAACACCGCCAAGTGTACCTGTCACCACGAGCACATTCTTTCGGCCGAACCTAAAAAATTTATGAACGAAATAAAAGAAAATCACAATTTAAATAAAGAATTTAAATTTCGAATCCAAAACCAAGCTGTCAAATAGAAATATAACAGATCATGAAGTAGTTATACCTGTCAGATAAAGGTCCCACAATCAATAAGCCCGCCATAATCCCCAAACTGTGCATAGATCCCACAAGAGTCCGCTTCCATTCCTGGTTAGCTAGATTGTACTGAAAACAGTGACAATATTAATTTGTTTCTACGCCAAATTCCACTCAAATTGCTTATCTTTAAATCATAAATGCTACCAAATTTAAAATTAAGATCATCATTATCATCAACCTACCTTTATCCCTACGCAGAATCGGCACAGGATGTCCATACATCTATATCAGTCGTCATATTTGAATCTACACCCTTCCTACGCACACCTTATTTCACACAATTCATCCATACTTTCTTTGGTCTTCCTCTACCTTTGTACCCGTCCACATTCAATCTCATTACTTTTATGTTTATTCGATCATCATCCCCCAAATACTATTTCCAAACCACGCTATCCTTTTGCTCTTAAAATTAAGTTTGAAATGTAATTAAACGTTTTACCTCGGCCACAAAACTATATGGATCGTCATATTCCCACTCCGCGCAAATATTTGATGTATTATCGATGTAATGTTTGCATCTGAAAAGATTATTATTATCACTAACACCACTTCCAGTTCAATGTAATTTGCCTTTAACTAAAGAAGATACTATGCTAAAGATGATACCACTTCCAGTTCAATGTAATTTGCCTTTAACTAAAGAAGATACTATGCTAAAGATGATACCACTTCCAGTTCAATGTAATTTGCCTTTAACTAAAGAAGATACTATGCTATATTAAAATACACTCAGAAAATGACGACAAGCTCCAAAACCTTTAACAATTTCTACTTTTTATTCAGAACACACCTATTGTCTTAAAAGATGTGAAATATTTAATAATTTTATATTTTGAAATCTCTAATAAGAATGCGACAATGATAAAATGTAATATTATTTCTTTCTCTCAATTAATCTTAATTTCAACAATATTATTTTATACATCACTAGTTGTTGCCTGCGACTCCGGCCGCGCGGGATTAAAAAATCGATAGTTGATTCTCAGACATAGAAATAGGAAGGTTTCGAAGGAGTATGGTAACTAACATTGTGACATTTAAATAAGATTTTCTAATTAAACAATATAAAATTACCTGTAAGCAACCTTCTCAGTGACGAAAATAAAATTAGTATTATGTATTGTATTGAAGGCGAACGATATAAACAATAAAAAAGCAACTTGCAAATGATAACGCTTGTATATTTTTAACTTCACCAATACACTTTCTAAACTATTTTCTTTGATATCACTAACAGCCTTCATTTTAAACACTAAATTTTAATTCTAAAACTGCACAAACTTGATAATAATATTTTACGAATTCAATAAAACATTACGTATTATAAAACATAGCCAATCGCACGTAAAAATCGTTTTTGCACGTTTTCAACGACTATATTGTTAGCGTTCAGCCTTGTCAATTCTTCGCAACGTATGTATATTTGAATGTGGTTTTATGAGATAAAAATAATACCTCACGTGGATGAACTACTGTGATAAAGAAACTATCATATTATAGATGTATTATCCTAATGTTGTTTGACGAGAATCTTTTTATTATAATTCAAGTTTTGTTTGATACCTCAAATTTTCCTTATGCAGTTCGTTAACATGTTAATAAGTATGTGTAAATAACAACAGAGTACTGTAATCCAAATATTGATAAATTTTGATAAGCAAAAATTCCAGTTTGACGTAATGAAATGTAATAGAAGCTCTTCCTTACTTTCGGCGACACATAATTCTATGTAAATTTTAAAGAGTAATCCCTTTAGAAGCGCTATTAAGTAAAGTATTCCAGCAATTTATTGGAAAGTCATAAAACTCGTCCCGGATTCGAGCGATCTGCATATTTTACACTTTCTGACAAGTTATTAAAATTATTTCTATGGAAGTTTCGAGTGCTGGGGTTATACTGAATCTGCTTTGCATTATACATAAGAACAATTAGTTTTACTCATTTTAGAGATTACAACTGAAATGTCGAGCGAAATTGATAAGTTATGTTTAATGTTACAAGCGATAAAATGTTTTTACGCCTTGATAATAGATGGCGGTGTTCTCTTCTGTCTACATATTGATAACGTTCTCTCCCTAAATAATATCCTAGCGATACCTCTGTGTCGGCTATACGTTAAAGATTCATCACGTTGGCTTCTATTACATTCCCAAATATTATAAGAATAAAAGACACAACTTTCACGTTTATCGCTGGACTAAGTAAACTAAATTTTAAAGACCTCAATTTCAGGATATAACTTAAAATTAGGAACGAAATCGACGTTGGTTTTTAACCGAAACGATTTTAGTTCATTTATTGCAGCGATATCTTTTTCATCATTTCTCAAAATGATTAATAATAAGCGAGAGTCAAATATTTATTTCTATTACGTTCAATTGAAATATTTTAAACATCTCAATACTCTGTTAAAATGTTTTCAAAATGCGTACATGAAACAATGATGTTTAGCCAAGTATTGCCGGCAGCGGCATGTCCGTGACAAAATTTCATACAGCAATGTGCGTGTAATGATAATACATGACTAAAACCTCGCTTAAATATATGAATAAACTTATTAGTTGTTATTACAAGGTTACATTTATGAAATGAACTCGTTTAAATAATTAGTTGCGGCCTAGACTTGAGTAATTATAATAACATAGTCGATGTCTATTTCTTCTATAAGCCACTATCGATTGAAATATAATAAATCCATAGTCAATGTTAAATAGCTAAAAAGGTATTAAAGGCTAAATTGTTTTACTTGGCAAAGAGGCTTCTTACATATTTTAAGCCAATGTATCACATCATCGTCTCACTGTCCCTATCCCACTTACGTAGGGCCAGCGCCTCATTTTCTTCTTCCATATCGATCTATCTTTCGTCATCTTAGTTGTCAGTACCTTCCTGATCATGTCATCGTTCACGCAGTCTATAAATCTCTTTCTAGGCCTACCTCTATCGGTACACCTATCCACCAAACGAAAGTTCTGTAAAACAACATTTACGTATATGGTGTACATATATTTGTGTCTGAAAACTCAATAGCATTTTTGTACTATGTCAATTAACGTCAATTATCATAAAATGAAGTATTTTCGTAGTCAAACCCCATTAGGAGCTATTATTAATTCTAACAACTTATTACATCATAAATAAATACCAAACAGCTGTAAAAGCCAGCTTACAATCAGCTACATATTAATTGTTAACGTTTATCAATTATTGTCTATTTCTCACACGAAAAAACGAGCACAGTAGCACGTTTAAAAGATAAAAAGTGTCTGATTAAGGTCGTTATGGATATGTTTACGACGGAAGCCTTATCCATAGTATTGCAATGAAACATTGTATCAAAGAAGCATGTATAAAGAATAATAAGAAACCAGCTGTTTTGCACGAACTCCAAAGTAAGTTGACACATGTATATCAAGATATTAATATAGACAAATATATTTTTGGTCCACCATTTATGAACAAAAGGATTTTTTGTAAAAGAAGACACATGTCGGCGGGAAGACTTTGATGGTGCCCATGAACACCATCACACACACACAGCAACACCAGACAAAGTTAATAATACAATAAATATCCAAATAAATTGTTTTTTTTTCCTAATCGACACAACGGGAAACACCCAATAAATTCAATGCATAATATCTGAAAACAATAAGAACGTATATTTGCGCAACTATAATTTCCAGGCGCTGATAAAATCTTTCCTTCTATTTTCACGTATAGAACAAACAAGTCTATTCTTTTAGAACAAATATATTAGTAAGACAACCAATCTATGCAGTAGCTCTTACAAGAATAGGATTAAACGGGAGACGACCTCACAGAGTACTAACGTGTTCCATCAAATCCGCAGCCTTTGTTTGTTTTCCAACTTTCCTTATGTATTTTAGCTTTCAAAGTAAATCTTTCTTAGATAAAATTGGTAACTGATTCAACAGTCAGATCATTGTAAGGTTTTACGTTAGCCATATGACGTCACATAAATTTCATTGTCTGATAACTTATTCAGAAAAAAATGTAATTTGCATTCGAAACTGATTATAAGACTCCAAGGTATAATGCATCATGCGGCAATGAAGCAAAAAAGGAAGTCAACAATGACGAGAATGACATACCAAAGGTCAAACGATACATTTACAGTTTCCATAATTGCTCATCGAAATTCTGTCACACTTTTTCATTGTATATTTTATTTATTCTGGTTCACTGAACTAGTTATTCTCAGTTTTGATTAGTCGTGTCTTTCGCGTGTTTATATCGTAAATAATAATATATAAATATTGTGATAATACTATAATATTAGGTAGGTTGTATGTAGTAATTGATATCTCATAAAGTAACGAGCGTCGGTGGCTCAGGGGTCAAGCACTTGACTAGCAATCTGTAGGTTCTGGGTTCGAATCCCGCCACGTACCAATGTGTTTTTCGATTTCCGATTTACATATCTACATTTATCCGACGTTCTTACGGTGAAGGAATGATATGTGTAAAGTCAACCAACCCGCAGAGGGCCAGCGTGGTTGACTATGGCCTAGTCACATGTGACTTTAGGTAGGCTCCGAGCCCTTAAGTGGGGACGTATCGTGAGTTAATGATGAAAGTAACGATGACATAATTTTAAACTTATGCTCATTATAAAGGTGACAGTTCACATTAAAAAATTAACTATTCTTAAATTGGTCCATTAACTTTTAAATAATGGGTCGCTAAAAATGGACGTCATTAAAAAAATCGATTCATTTTACAATAGTTTTTGAAGGTTAGGACAGTTCAGGTGAATGCAAGTCAAACATATTGTGACTGACACGAGCAATTATAGTTTCATTCATTCTGTTTTCGATGTTAAATATTTAACTCCCAGCTTAAATCTTCTTCAAAAAGTCGATAAAATCAAGGAGAGAATAGAAGTTGGCTTAAATTTAAGCATAAGCTGGATTATATTTATAGTTATTTATGTCTATAATATGATAAAATTAACATAAAGAAATGCATGATCTTTTCCCATTCTTATCATGTCATCTTATCGTGGTCATTTTTGTTGTCATGCCGAGATAAATGATCGAATGTTATCTAAAAGGGACTTTGTCATTTTTAGTACCTGAAGCAATGCATAGTGTTAAGAATGTATAAAAGGCGGCACATCACATTTCGTTTCATTGTTGATATCTGAATAAGCTAAATTACTAACAATGGATACAAAACATTACTAGGCCTTGCCGCGCCTAATACAAATCGACGCTAGTCCGATCTCTATACACAGCGGTATAATAGAAGCATAAAATTAAACATTCAAGAGATTATAAATCTAATATACAACAGAATAAGATTGATTTTAAGAAATATCTTTCGTTTCAAGCATCTGATGAAGTGATCGAGGTTTTTATTCGTGTTTCATTACACCTTACTTTTGCACGTACATTCAGTGTAGCGCACGTTGGTGAAGTTGCAAAAGGAAATAAAGAAACGAAATGAACAAGTAATCATTTATTAATAGATGTTAAATATTATTTGAAGTTTAATTAGATAGCAACTATGACAGCTGTTGTACCTACAGACGAGAAAAGAGTTGACTTAGAAGATGTATTGGATAAGTTTAGTATTTACAAAAGTTATCATCTGCAAATAGCCGGACTAATATTCCTTGGATTCGCAACGAATACAATGTTTTGTTCTAATTTTATATTTGTTGCAGAAGAAACCGGTTACACGTAAGTTGTTTTTATAATTTGTACAATCTCTTGAACTTAAGAGCCATTCAAGACATCGTTGTTTGTAAACAAGTGAAAAGATCTTCATTATTGTTATTTTCTGTATTTTAAGTTTAATTTTATGTTAATTTTTAATGTGGATTTCTTTACAATTTATAATGAAACTACCTGTCGCTCTCGACTTCGTCCGCGCGGAATTAAAAAAAAAACTTAAAAAGTAGCCTATGTGTTCTTCCAGATTATGATATACATCTGTGCCAAATTTCATCAAGAGCCGTTAAGGCCTTTTGGAGAGACCTTTAAACAAACGTCCATCCGTCCATCCATCTAAACATTCGCATGTATACGATTAGCAGATAACACTATGCCTTTACCAATTACTCTTTGTTTATTTTGTGGTTATGTTTTAAAATATTAATGTTTATTTTTTAAATTTCTATTAAAACATGATCGAAAAAACACCCATTTTATGAGGCGGAGTTTTTTATTAAATGCGTGTCCCTACTTTTTAATTTGTAATTGCTTTACGTCTTTAAATACTTTTGAATGAACTCATCTCTAGGTATTATTTAACTAACTATTGTATTTTAATTAGCAATAGTTATTCCTTAAATGTTTTAATCGACCTTTGTAATCAAGAGTTCAATAAAATAGGACACGCATCGAAGCATAAATCGTGTTTTTTAATGTCAAAATTCGAGCATTGACCAACATAAAAAACACAAAGAACGGGCAACAGATTTACGACATCAATTAAATAAAAACCCCATAATTTTAGTTTAAAAATTATTACAAGTCCAAAACAAGTTTGAAAACAAAAAAAAAATTAAAATGTTTGGAATTTTAAACAACGTAATATTTATTTATCTTACTATTTCTAAGCAATAAATTTGAATGTAGATTTATAAATATTAAATATATTGCAAAACACGTAATTTAAATTTACTCGAACAATTCGAAACTTTGTCTCATCCTTATACACACGTCATCGGACGACACGACAAACCGCCAGGTTCCATCCGCATCACCTGGATGGCAGGCATTCCACAACGGTGCGATTCTTGCGCAATTTCTTGCCTCGCACAGCCGCGTTGTGGAACGGTCTGTCCTCGGAGGTATTTCCAAACCAATACGACTTAGGGACCTTCAAGAAGCGAGCATACTATTTCCTTAAAGACCGGCAACGCGTCTGCAGTTTCTCTGGTGTTGCAGATGTCCATAGGTATCGTTGATCACCTCGGTGTTCCCACCACTCGTTTACCTCCTTCTCTTATAAAAAAAAACAGATTATTATCATCTTGCGTTCTCTTTTAAATAGTAAAATATATACATAATGTCAAGTTGTGATTACGAAAAAATTTACCAATAAGTAAGAAACGCTGCTCTTTTCTTATGAGTTTACGGTTCAAATCAATTGTTTAAGCATGAAATATACAGAATACAATGAATGTTTTGGATAATATTGGACTCGAACAATATTGTCGTGATCTCGCAAGTAGTTTTAATCGACAATAACTATAACATTGTACAAGAAATTTATATTGTTTAATATAGTTTATTAATTCTATTATTGTTGTATGTTGTTTGCAGATGTGTTAGAAATTCCACAGTAAACAACACTACAGATTGTGCAGAGTGGCTGTACGACAACCCACACTCATTTGTGGCTGAAGTAAGTAACGAACACTCTTACTTTAATGCTGTTTATCTGAAATACTAAGATACGAACAAAAAGGAAAATGATATCATTCTGACATTCAAAAAGATAAAATCTTTTAGTGAATTGCTTGAGACTAAAGTGTTAAATGTTACCAGTTCCAGCTCGCAAATCAAGAATGGAAACGAACGCTGGTGGGCACAGTTCACAGCTTTGGTTATATGGTTGGACTGCTCATCGTCGGACCTCTTTCCGACAGGTAAACAATAGGCAACAGTTCAACAGTCATTACTTGCTGTATGAACGCCACTCCCGATCGGTGCAATACCACGGCCGCACGTAGGACATGACATCAAGTGGAAATAATTTCTCTGATGACTATGCGTGCGAAAATCTTGTTATCGTCCTCTTCTCATCCTTTTCTTACAAGGAATTAAGAAGGAAATTTGACTTGATGGGGAGGTATAGGAAGAGGACATATCGTCTTTCAGTACGATCTCTTTCTGTCCAGACACAACATATAAGACTGACTTTCAACTATCTTTTTCAGGTTCGGAAGAAAGAATGCGTTCATAATGACAGGAGTTCTCGGCGGGGTATTTGGCGTGGCTCGTAGCTTCTCTCATTCCTACTGGTTGTACATTGCATTTGAGTTCCTAGAAGCTTTCATAGGCGATTGTTGTTCGCCTGCATATATTTTAAGTGAGTATTTAGAGTGAATAATAAATAATCAACTCCGCTGGCGTATAATTAAAAAATAATAACATTTTTGTTTGAATTTTTAAAAATGCGTTAATTAATTTACGATACTTCCTTTGCAGTTACAGAAGTGGTTTCAACGAAGCAGAGGCTAAAATTTATCTTAATGTGTACAATAGGTTACACGTTTGGAGGTTTCGCTACAAGTCTAGCGGCGTGGCTCGTACCTTACTGGAGACATTTACTGCAAGTGCTGTATACACCCGCATTACTTTTCTTCTTCTACAAATATCTTCTGGATGAAAGTCCGCGCTGGCTACTCATTAAAGGACACAGAGATAAAGCTGTTCAAGTACTAGAGAAAGCAGCAAAGAAAAATAATCAAAAACTTGATAAAAACTTTCTTGACAAGTTATCGTGTGAAAGTAACGAGAATTCTGACTTTTTTAAAATTGTTAAAAGCACTTTCCAATCGAAAGTATTATGTGGAAGATTTTTTGTGTGTTTAGTGTGGTGGACTACATCCACTTTTGTTAACTATGGTCTTACCATTAACTCTGTATCGCTGCAAGGTAACAAATATATCAACTTCGCCTTGTTATCTGTCGTAGACTTACCAGGATTGTTCATAATCACATCTATCTTGACGTACTGCAAACGAAAACTGCCGTTGATATGTTGTTTCTTCGCAGCTGCAGTATTATGTGTTTCTCAACCATTTGTACCATTAGGTATGTAATGTACCTTTATCAAACTCATTAATTAATGATTTCTAATCATCTTTAATTCATTTTTATCATCAAATAATTTAATCAATATTTCCCATTTTTTCAGATTTACCTTGGTTATCAATAATTTTCTTCATGGCCGGTAAATTAATGTCATCATTCTACTTCAACATAACGTATTTATACACGTCTGAACTATTTCCGACTTATACCAGAAATTCAATGCACGCGCTGTGTTCCTCATTGGGACGAATCGGATCCATCCTTTCTCCGCAGACCCCTTTGTTGGTACGTTATTCTTGTGACACAGTTCGTATTTTTTTAATTTAATTTTAAAATGTTGTTCTCCTTGCACTGCTTTAAAACTTCGATTTAAATGTTCACTCATACAAATTATTAACCTTCAACTTTTGCCAAGAGACTGGCAATGAATTCGTTACATATTTATTCACGAAAGGTCAACACTATTCCCTACAACTATCTTACTTCTTATTAATATTATAAATGCGAATGTTTATATGGATGGGTAAAGATATCTAGAAAACGGCTGAATGGATCTTGATGCATTTTAGCATACTCATAGACCTTATAGTTTGTAAGCACATAGGCTAATAATTATGTTTTTTTTTAATTCAGCGCGGACGGAGTCGAAGGCGACAGCTAGTAGATGTATGCTTTTCCATATGAATTTTCAGATGCAATACTGGTTCGGTCTACCGTCGCTGATCTTTGGCTTAGCGTCGCTCTTCGGTGGATTTGTGACCTTCCTTGTGCCGGATATCGCAGACGACTCGCTACCGGACACCATCAGCCAGGCTGAGGAACTCGGGAAGGCGAAACCAAAGAAATCGTTAAGTATAGACTGCGCAAATTCTAATGTTACCAAATAACAGTGTGATATTTTATATTGTATTTATTTGTTTAATATACGATAAGTAAAAAAGTAAAAAAATCCAATGCATTTATTTCTTTCTTAAGTGGTAAAAAGCTTACCTTTCTTCATAATGTTGTTCCTTACCTATTTTACCTTCAATGTACAGAGACATCAGTCATTATGCCCCTCATCGATCTCAATATGTCCCAAATGTGTCGATAAAAACCTAACACTAAAAAGGCTTAGTTAAAAATAATGAAAGTGTTTTTTCTGACCTGCAAAAACTCAAATCTAGCTTATCAATCTATTTTAGCTAAGTCAATGTTTTGATGACGGACAAAGACATCTGACCCGGTGGGCATAACACAAACTGAATTATGATAGCTCACTAGCACCCCCTGTCGATGAAAAAAAACTGTCGCAGGTCACTTGTACTGTAGGTGTCGTGTCATGTTGTATTTTTTTTATGTCATTTATGCGAAGGTAAGTTTTACTTATTATTTACTAATAACACCAACCGCGACAGCCTCCCTTATCTGTCAGATAATTTTGGTATTTATAATATAACAACACACTTTGATACGCAAAAGTGTAGCCTCTATTTCCGATATTCGCGCCACGTGTGGGTAATCAAGAAAGTTGGCCGGCGACGACTCCAGCAGACGTGACGTCATACCGGCAACATGGCGCGCAAGTCAAAAGAAACGATAATTCGACAAATGGCGACGACATCGAAACACATCGCCACTTGTTTATTGAGCTGACGACTTGTTTGCTCATTTATCTTTGTTTAGTAATCAAGATATTTTCAGTATAAATAAAACTAGGAATTACACGTAAGAAAAGAAACAGTTTATAAAACCAAAATTAAAACCACTTTTAACCAATGGTTTAAGATGTCTTAAAACAGCTTGCTTGCGGAAAAATCCTCACCTTAGTTGATAAAACTAATAAAAATTCATGACGTTATCGTTAAGGATATTTTTTTGAGGACAAAATTAAATATTCCAGCGGCGTCACCCCCTTAGCATCCCGGCCGGAGGATTACTTAAATCTGAAGATTATCGCTTCCGCATCATTTATTACAAGATCTCCATCTTATCTTCTTAGTAATGGCCATTTAAAGTTCATTCATTCGTAATGTTATTTAACACGTTCAGTCCATTCGCCTGGCGAGTTTACTTTCTTACAAAATATAGAGGCACTGAAGATGTAGCAGAGGAACTAATTTTAGAGAAAAGAAACTTAACGGCGGTTACTGTAGTACCCCGCAACACATCCTTTATTTGAATTTTAAAGCTAGACCGGTGCAAAATATAGGTTGATGTAATTGACTAACAATGCGTTTCCGAGAACAAAATATCTATAAAACATATCCTCATCCCTGTCATTATATTTAAACGGGGATTTTGGTCTCGGAAACCCGCGGTGAAATAACTAAGAAAGCAACATCGATTTTCAGCATACATAACACTAAAACATTTCCCAATAACCGTACCGCAGAAATGTTTCATTTCCGTTGAGACACAAAAAAAGTTCGTTCGGTAAGGTTAGACGAAGGCAAGCCCCAAGACGACAAATTTAGTAGGAATGTCTGACGGAGTAACATAAAAGTGAATGGTTGACGCCCGCCTTTGCTCTATTTCGTTATCGACACAAGAGGCCATATGAAACACGTGACACTGTTCAAGACTTACTAAGAAAAATTGATGCGGCAAGTAAATTAGCTTCAGCATAAATGCTTATATGGGTATGATTTCGCAATATTTTAACTATTGTACCTTAAGAAATAAGAACAGTACAGATATTTAGTTTAAAAAACGATATGGATGTGAAGAAAGATAATTTCAACGCTCGCGCCTTTTTATTCGATTACATAAAGAAGGAGGAGGTCATCATTTAATCTGTATTTTTTACGTTAGCCGTGCGACATTGGCCTTAAGCTTTGCATATTGTACAGCAGTCACAGCTGCGCCAGGATAGATAAAGCATGGTTCTCAATCAAGGTTGAATTTAAAAGGATTTATTTGACAAAATTAAGGTACATTTACCACATCCATTGCTCAATGTATTCCTATTGGTGGTGCGCACATCCTGAGCCAATCAAAGGGAATGTTTTGTGCGGCAGTATCGCGCCCCGGGCGAGCCCTTACGACCCAGTCGCCTTCACTGACGCGACCTTGCTGCGGGCTACAGGTTATACCTAACATGGTAAAGAGGTTAAATTTAAATTGTTTTACATACGTGAAACTTATTTACCTAATTTATTAAGGTATACAACTATGAGTTTTTTTTTTATAATTATCAAGTACATAGCTGCAAATTGGAAATTAATAACCTCTGTTCAAACAATAACATTACACAAAATAAATATGATAGAAATTGTTATTACATTTTAAACAAATCAACAGGAAATTAAATATAAACTGCACAAATACGATCGCAATTGATTTTCCCAATCCAATGTTCATACTTTTGAATCTATAAGCTATAGTTTAAATTTCAATCTCGGATTCCCTTTGGTGTGTGCGGCAGGCTGCAGGCTGCAGGCTGCAGGCTATAGGCTACAGGCTCAAAGCGCATGAAATGTAATGTTCTATATGCACAAATGTACGTTCGAAAACCTCTGTGAAAATCGCTAACGAGTTTTTAACTACCCGTATGACATATTACGATAGTCACAATACTTTACAATACGTTTCCTAGGTTTTTTTATTTTATTTTATAAATGATGATGCTATTTATAAATGGCTGAACTGATCTCGTTGACATTTGACATAGATTTAGAACATAGTCTGGATGAACACATAGGCTACTTATTGAGTGTGTTTTTGTTTTCATTTCGTGCGAACGGAGTCATCAAGTAGATTACTTATAAAATTATGTATAATACTGTTATTAATATGATTTTATCCAGCGTTTAAAAATAATATAATAGTGTATCTCTGCTTCCAGAATTTACTGGAAACAAGCACAAATATTTACTTAAATCTTGATTTTAACATATTAAATTGGTAAATACATTTATTTTGTATCTGGCGCAAAAATTCCGCGATATAAGGCAGCAGATGTTAAATCTGCGTAGTGAAATTGAATTTCAAATCTTTATTTTACATATGCATGAGAAAACATCCACACGATCAAAGCGATTGCTTACCAAACCGCAAACATGTTTGTATTTTATTAACCGTTGATAAAGGACGATGCGATGAAACATAATCTAATTTACTAAAGGAACTTATAAATATAACTTAGTCTCGCCGGCGACTCCGTCTGCGCGGAATTAAAAAAACTTAATTTATAGCAAATGTGTTCTTCCATACTATGTTCTACATCTATGCTAAATTTCAGCGAGATCCATGCAGCCGTTCTCCACGTACCTTCTAAAAAAACATCCATCCAAACATTTTATGATATTAGTACAATTAAAAGATAAACAGTAATTTACTATGCTATAAATACAAAATACGAACCATAATAATGGTAACTGTGCTGCAATCATGTACATAGCTGTAACCATAAATATTTAAACGTCTGATGAATGATAACATAATGAAAAACATAAGAACCAGGAAATATAAATAAAATGATGCACTAAAATTGCTAACAATCAAAGACCAAAAGATATCTACCGGATCGGGCGACCTAGCAATTTTATTTCCAATACAAAAAATCCTTTTTTATTCGTGTGACAAAAATGAGGGCGAGCGATTCGTTCCCATTCCGAATGCAATTTCAGGGATAAAGCAGATTACACGACACAAAACTATTTTGGGCCAGACAACGGATGTATGACGTATAACATATAGTTATACAGTAGGTTTCCACTGCAGAAACTATCACACAAGAACATTTTAATCCCCACTGAGGTGCTCCGAGCCTACTCTAATTTGGTTGACTTCACACATATCTTTGATGAATCTATGAGAATTTCTTCGCAGATATGTGCAGGTTGCATTACGATGTTTTCCTTCAACGTAAGAACGTCAGATAAATGTATGTATGCAAATCAAAAATCGAAAAAACATTGATACACGCTCGGATTCGAACCCAGGCCTTGCATATTAAAAGTTAAGTGCTTAACACCTGAGCCACAGATGCTTTAGCCATAATAACCATAACCATACATACATAACCATGACAATAGTTAATTTAGGTATATATTAAATTCTTTAATAGATCATCGAATCTATTTTCATCTTGAAGTCATATCAAATGCAAAACAAAACAATTGAAAATACGCTTATAGTTAGCAAAATTGTTTTAAAATGGACAAGATGTCGGTGGAAACTGCTTATACACAATTCTCATATGATTAAGTTAATTTCCTTGCCTCTTATATCATTGTTATTCTTAGGTTACATATAACCTAATCAGTTACGATATCATACTGGAAGTTATAAGTTTGACGTAGGCCATATAGTTAGCAGCGCAACCTTTATCCCGGCCATGATGTAATTTAAGATATTAAGCCAGGCGGTCGGGTTTTAGATGGCTTCTATTAATTTGGGTTATGTTTACAGCTCAAGTTATCCCGTGACTCAGTACTTTATATCTGAGATTGTAATCTGTTACATTATATTACATAGTAATATTACCGTACTGTATATATACATTTTACATACTATTTTTAATAATTATTTCATGCCACAATAATATATTAACGTATATTTGGTTGAATTGTTGAATAACATTAAGTTAAGTTAATTTATAATAAAATATCCGATACCGATGTGAGACAGCAAAATTGGTGTTTCTAGGTCGTGCCACGGGTCGTGTTTTTTAAGCGACCGCTACTAATAGACATCCGCAATTGGTGTGTTGTCTACCTTTATTAGATGGAGGAGCACAGAAAGGGGATATATAGTCTTCTTATGCGTCCATCGGCAAATCCATTCCGTCCTTATAAGAGAAGGGTAGGAAGGGAAAAAACACTAAAATTAGGGCTCTGACGCGAACACACCTCAGATGTAATGCGTCATTGTTTCCACTTCACGCCTGTCTTCTGTGTAGTCGTTGTATTTCACCGAGCGAGCCACTGTTACGTCATTTCATAGCCCACCCCACTAGAATAATTTAATTTTAATTAATAGGTATATGTGGGATTAAACTTTCAAAGGGATATTAATAAGATTAATAATATATAAAAGGTAGCGCGAGCATGTAAAGGTAAAATTGTTCGCTTCGAAATTTCAATAATTGAGAAGTAAAACGGAAATGTGTTTCCTTTTCACTGACTCGTTTAATACCTCTTTGATTTTTCAATTGAAATTACATACCCAATTAACACGGAACATTTAATAAGTAATTGAAAATAACTTTGTTTTATCTCAATTAAAATAATAAATTATTATTATAAAAGTAACCAAGTAGAAAAAAAATCGTAGAAATATTCGCCTTTTTCTAATACTTTTAAAAGGTAAAGTTAACAACTATTATCAACTGATAACAAAACAATGCCAATTAAGCCGCAGAAGTTGAATCTGTTTGAAATACATATTCTATTTTGTAATACGATTAACTTTCCTAAACAAACCACACACGACTTTACTTTCATTCCATCTATTATTCATTTATTATATTTACAAAAATTATTGATAATTTACATATTCGGATGTTTTCAAGTCAATGTTTTAAAAAGACTAGTTCTAAATGGTTTTTAATCATGAGAGCAACGTTAAAACCTCTTTAATAATTCCACTTCTTCACACTCTCTAAACCTTGTTACAATATAAATTATGTATATACTAGTCGCTTTTATAAGTACTTGTTATTTTTTTTTTACATAAAAAGTATTAATAAAACCTAAATCCATAGCCTACGATATTGAAGTCTTTATATTGATGGTATTTCAAAGGAATTCAATTCGGAAAAAAATATTTTTGTTTTATTTTTGTGCAAAGGCCACAACAGCACGCATAAGCCCGCGCCCGCAATACATGTCCGATGCAGCGCCGCCGCGATAACGGATGAAGCTTTTTATTCAAATTTTCAACTGTGAAAATGTCCATGCAACATTCACAACACTATTTACGGTCACGCAAATATTGCAATTTCATATTCCGAAATGTATTGTGAAAATAAAATTGTATGTTATTACGATATCAACGAATTCACAAAAATCACAAAGTTTTCATATATTGCAACATTCTATAAGACTGTCTTCATGTTTGATATAATTAAAATTAACAACGTCAAAAATGAAAAAGACTTCTTCAGGTAAATTCGTATCAGTTTTTTTTACCATTTAACAGTGGTAGAGCCCGCTTTAACATCTTCGCACAAATCGGCCCGGTTCGCCCGGTGAAATACCACGACCACACAGAAGACAGGCGTCAAGTGGAAGCTATTCCGCGTTTCCTCTGATGAATGTGCGTCCCGGAGACCTTATTTAGTCCTTTTTCCCTTCCCAGCCTTTTTATTATAATCAAAGGATGGGAAGTAAAAGTGGACTTTCCGGATGAGAGGATGCATGAAAGGGGAAAATATTTTCTTTCTGTGGATCCTCTCCTCCGTCGATTAAAGGTAGGCATCGCATATGGAATTGCGTATGTCTATGGGCAACGGTCACTTCGCTATTTCAGCGATTTCAGGTGGCCGCTCGCTCGTTTGCCACCTTCTGATGTAAAAAAAATCAATCTCGAATCACGTACCACGTGACACATTGTACGTATTTGATATAATAATAAATTGGATCAAAATGATTAAATCCATTTCCTTATCCACACCGTATCTAATACTCTTAATATTTACTCACCTCTTACGCTTCTCTTTTACACAATCCATCCATAAAATTGCTGTTTAAAATAGTTATTGCTGTTTAAAATTTGTACTAAAATATTTCTTTATTTTATTTTTACAAAGTATAATGAAATTGTTGAAATACTGAACCCTCTCAAAGGCTTCATATCGATGATTAAGAAGTTAAGGATTTGAAAGAATGCCGAGCTGAAGTGTATGGAATTCTTTGGGCGCTTTCATTCAGTCTCTCGGTCGCCTTTTAGTATTTCACAATTTTAATTAAACAAAATTTCCGCCCCCGTACATTCCATTACATTTGGAATTCCAACAACTTATTGATAGGTCGCGAGACTCAAATAATTTAGTCTTTTGAGGACTCATTCAAATATTTAGCCAACTTTGATATACTTAAATTGAGCGTAAAGGCATTCTTTGTCCCTCTTGAATATTTATATGTATAGTTTCAACTTGGTTTTAAAAGTAATTATGATAGTGTAGAAATAGGTTTAAGTTAGTCATCAGACTTTAACGAAGTTAGGACTTGATTTACTTAGTAATATAAACAAAATAGTCGGTAAAAAGTAGCTGATATTTTGTTCTAGAAATAGTAAAATAAGTAGTGTTAGGTGCACCTTTGAGATTAAACATAACTTTCTTCATAACAAACTGGGTCGCTCTTGGAGGCGAAAGTTTTTATTATATACAACTAACTTATGCACCCTTTTCCCAGTTCCAATGAATTATTTTACTTCTTATTAATATTATAAATGCGAATGTTTGGATGTTTGTTTGAAGGCTCCAGAACAGCTGAACGAATTTGGATGTAATTTGGCATACATATACACTTAGTTTGGAAGAACACATAGGCTACTACTTATGTTTTTTTTATTCCGCGCAGACGGAGTAACGGGCTACAGCTAGTGACATTTCATTAAATAAAATATCATTACAACATATTTTACGTAAGGTTATCATAATTAGAATAATTTAAAACAATCCTCATCACAACAATATGTTACATCTCTTTTCTATATTGTTTTAATTTCTGCATATTTTCGTGTGAAACCATTAAATTGAATCGTAAATCATTGGTATGCAGTCCCACTCGCATTTCTATAAATAGGAAATTATTTTAGCGTGAAGCCGCCGCGATGTGGTTCATTCCAAAAATTCAGTAATGCATCTGTTACATCCATACGTTTTAATGTTAATTTATTGTGTCCGAATTGCGAACCAGTCCAGTCCGCTCCACTCGTTCCGAAACTTTTAACGTTTTAATGTATTTTTGGCGGTATACAGGAGGTATGATTTAACAAAATAACAGTAATTTTTACTTACAACCAAATAGCAAAATATGAGATGTGTTGCTGAATTTTCAGTTTTATGTATACAGGTGTTCACGTATACAGGGTGTCCTGTTATAAATGTTTAATCCTGTAAGCGCTAATAATACATCTATAGAGGGCTCAGAATAAAAATAAATTCAAAGGAGGTACCAAAAAAAATAGTTTTTTTAATAATAACTTTTTTTATGTCTTTACCGTGCAGTAACTACACTACACGTTATTAGGATGATAGCACAAAGTCATTAGAACTCTGGAAGCATCATGAAATGAAGAACAAGCTACTGAATAAACAGGAATAGTCTTTGTATAGTTTATAAGTCATAAAACAATTTTTAAACAATGTTAAAACGGCATTCCGTCGTATCGTAAAACTATGTACAGTCGCGTACTAAAGTCAAGGAGGGCGTCAATATACAAAAGAACGAAATGAACTGATAAAGCTCTCTATTTGAGCTTCACTTTATGTTGAACCGTAAAAAGTTTACGGTCTCATGCAAACGCTGTATTGAGTGCTAGATAATAAAAAAACTATGTATAATTTAAGAGAGTATATGAATGAGAGAAAGAGTAACAAAGTTTGTGGTAAAATTTAGCATTTTAATTGAAATTGATCGAAAAAGATAGTCAATGAAACAATTTAACCACCAACCGGACCACCCGGAGGCCTAATTTAGTCCTCTTTCTCTTCCTACCCATATATATACCATCTTTCTCATAAGGCAAGGATGGGAAGTGGAAGTGGACTTGCCGGATGAGAGGATGCATGGAAGGGGAAAATGTATTCATTCTGTGCATCCTCTCCTCCTTCGATTAAGGGTCGGCAACGCATATGCAATTGCGTATGTCTATGGGCAACGGTCACTTCGCTATTTCAGCGATTTCAGGTGGCCGCTCGCTCGTTTGCCACCTTATGATATAAAAAAAAATAGAAATGTACGGCTTTTGCTCCGTTAAAAATAACAATCACGAATACAAAAGTACAAATTTTATATGATAGATTATCTTTTAGTTCCCCACATGCAAGGAACGAACACTAAAATACATTTAATATTAACAAATACGATATTAAAGTACGTACATAAATTTTACACTCACACCATTATTTATACTCGAATTCAAATTAAAAACTCTATCTGTTTTCGCTGGCGGCCGTGTGCTGACATAAATTGCATTACTGATAGTAACGTTGTATGTGAAATCATACTTTTTTCTGAAGCGAGGAATACGAATAACAATCGTTAATAATTTACACAATGAGATATCGCTGGCGAGACGTTGTAGAGTTTGACCTGCGGGAGCTAGAAGGACTGGCAGTAAAAAGAGGCAACTTTGACGATCGCTTGTGTCGGAAACCAAGACCCACTTTGGGTCGCTGCGCCAGCGAAGTAAATATCGGTTATTAAGAATTATAATTAATCGTTGGTACCAATTAATCATAGTTTTTGAGTTCAAACGGGACAAGAATTGACGAGAAGTCATCAAGCTCTTGGTAGAGTTCTTAATATTAAATGACTTTAAAACAGGTCGTGAACCTTCAACAATACAACAACAAAAACATAAAATTGTAAAGACCTTCGTAATATTTTGTAGTCGTAAAATGTAATGCGTTCTACAAATCTTATTTTAAACCGTAAATATAAAAGGAAGTGAAATTTAACGGTTCTCTGAGATCATATCTCCATGTTGCTTTACAGTCAACATTAAAAACGTTAATAGAATTTAGATGAAATGGAGGCATTGAACGAATTATACAGAAGGTACGGAATGTACGGAATTAATGATAGTTTTTTTTTATTGTTATTCGTAAAAATTTAACTAGTCGAAAATTTACAAGATGATTTATCTTCTAATTGTAAAATCTTTCAAAAATGAAAAATTATTTGATTGCATCTTAACAAACTGATATATAAACACGGCTAAACAGTCACGTATATTCGTCCGGTGGCGGCACCGACTAGTTTCGAGCCCATGCTCATGGGGCCCTTAATCAGGATGAGTGGTACTGGTATTATTTCGCGGACGCGGCCCGTCGCGTACTGTCGAAACTAGTCGGTGCCGCCACCAGCGAATATACGTGAGTGTTTATATATCAGTTTAGTATAAAGTCTCACGAAAGTTTGAATAATTTAAGGCATCTTAACTCTTTGATTGTGATCCAAAATGCAAATTGTTATGTAGCTAACATTTAGTTTTGTGAAGTTAATCCAAATTTATAGTTCACAAGCTAAGTACCAGCTGTATAGGAGTAAAACATCGACGTTTAATACTTTGTTACATATTTTACAAAATAACAAATGTTTTTCGAACATTGTGTAAATTAGATGAACTAATACCCAGTACTACTCCAGTACCTATTCTCTTGGGTAAAAATAAATATCTTACTAATATCTTTGTATATAATATACTATTGGTAAAATCTTAGTAACCACTCATGCAAGCACATAATTATTTCCGAGCACTTGATCGGTTTCCCAATTCTTGCGAGATTATTGACACACTGGAGGACACTCGAAAAGGTTTTTTATATTTATATGTTATTTTCCTTATATTTATTATATCATAAGTGTCAAACTAAATGTAATGTTCCCGTTTTATCACCCAACACAATTATATCCTAGAAGAACTTATCCTAATCGCATAATCTTGAGCAAAAACAACGAAGAATAAGAAAGGAATGACATCCAAGATGGTACACAATACATTATGACACACATAAAAAACATAGGAAAACACTATCCTAGTTTCTCTCTGGCTCAAAGACCGGGTAAATGTCAAACTTAAATATGGCGCAGTAATTTAAATTATGACGAACAAACAACAAAACATATGGTGTAAATATATAAAATCCTTAACATATTTCTGAAGTAGTTCTAGGCGAATTAACGCAGACCATTGAAATTCTTGCCTCGGGGTTGTAATGAATAGTGGGTGGGGGGGGGGGGATATTCTGCGTTGTTTTCTTTTCTCCGGGACAATGAGGCCTGATTGCAATACGAATACTGGCCGCGCGCCAAATTACATTCGAATGTATTACATTAAAAAGAAGTAAACTTACATAGGAAAATTATATGCAAGTTTTTGTTACTTCCTTTAATAGATACAGGAACAACGCTTTTAAACAGCCGAACGAACAAAGTGCCGGGTTGTCGATACAAAACATTGGCCAAGGATAAATAGGTTAACAACGCCTGTTTTGACGTGGGTCAAAGGGGGAATAAACAATGGAAACTCTTAATCCACAAATTTAAAAACACTTTGGGTATGAACGAGCAAATACTATCGTAGTTGAATTTAAATGCGATCGGTTGTGAGTTGTGCAGCAAACTTAAACTAATTTCATACAAGGACGTAATACGGCAGAGCAGTAAAACAGTGCAGTACTGCTGTGGAACGCACAACACTGCAGTATGTTTAAACGAAGCAGTACCGCATTGTCTACTGCTCTGCACTCGTATGAAACCAGCTCTA
This sequence comes from Papilio xuthus, assembly GCF_000836235.2. NCBI lineage: Eukaryota > Metazoa > Arthropoda > Insecta > Lepidoptera > Papilionidae > Papilio > Papilio xuthus. The sequence continues at coordinate 3,611,485 of NW_013530391.1, forward strand.
AACAGACAGCTGGGAACACTATTTGTGTTAGGTGTGAAGAGCTTTTGAGGTTTGAAACTTTTCTCATAACGTATCTAGCGGCTCTCAAGGTACGTGCTTAACGGATTCCATTCTAATTCTAATATTATTTGTTGTCCATTCCAATGATAACATTCCGTTAATTTGCGCGTCATTTTTCTTGAATTCCATTTTTTTGTGGACAATCTCTTGACTCTGTAATATCACTTGTTTTTTTTAAATAACACAGGTGTGTGTGTGTGTGTGTGTGTGTGTGTTTGTGTGTGTGTGTGTGTGAAAGGACAGATAAGATAATACGATTTACACAATGTAAGTAGATCTATTGATTTGCTTTCAATAGTAATTTGTACTTCATTTATTTAACATAAATAGAAATACATGACATTAATGAAACGTTATTTTCAATCATGTTCAATAATATGCATGTTATTGTTTGATGTCAATTGATGAAAACAGATTTGATTGAATTGTTTTCTATAGCTTTTAAAAGTATTAACATTTTAATGCGAAATAAAATTCAGGTAAAATAAAAGAAAGCGTGTAAGAAACAGGACCAAGTATTACCAGGCAGATATTTAACCTATAAAAATGTCTGCCGATTCCTAGTATTTCCGTACAATCTGTACCTAGATATAGTTGAAACACTAAGATTAGAAATGGCCGGCATGCAATTAAACTTGTAGCTGAAGAGAGCGGGCGGGTTCATTATGGGAAAAGTTCCAACACTTGATTGCCCCTCGCCTAACTCAAACAGCTGAGCGGCTGCCGATGCCCGCCTCAACTGAAATCGATGTACGACTCCTCGTGTTTAGTACAACATGAAATCAATTAACAAATCTTCATTATATAAATATCACTTTGAAATAAGATTTTTAAATCTATATTTCCTTTATCAATTTTTACACTGTTTGTTAATAAGTGTTTGTTAATATAAGTGGCATAAAGCACAATAAATATTTTACTATAATAAAATATATTGTCTGTGCTCGATGAATGATAACTATATAGACACTAACAATGTACATTGATTAGGAAAACCAATTAAAAACTTAACTCTAATGAATCCTAAGGCCGCAAACTCCCCGGTGTATCGGCACTTTCACTTTACGTGTTAAGTATGCACTTTAATCTCCCCGGACTGCGCAATCAAAGCCACCTCAATCTGTACCGTAAATACATTTCACCAGGGATGTGCTGTTCGACACCGTACATTTCTATTACACAACAAATTACAGTCACTATTGAACCTTATCTTAATGCCATAGAGTTCGAAACTTATTGACATCTTCACAAAGCACTGTTTGATAATTTTCTTGTCACGTTCGATGCGAAATTTTACAAAACCTTTAAAAATAAGTATTTACTTCCTTCTAAAATTACTAAATAAGTTACAAATCGTAAAATATTTGCCAATTTTAATGGTGATATTACTGATTAATGATATTACCACATCGACCCGTCAGAACAGAACTCGGTTTTTGTAAATCTTATAGAAGACATGTGGATTATAAGAGAATCTTCTATTTACGGAACAAAATGGAGTAAAACAAGTACATAAGTTCCTTAGACTTTGTGTAAAACTAACAGTAGCATAAATTAAGAAGCTGGCTCGAAGCCAGTGTTACGTTGAAAATAGAGCTTATTTAAAAGTAAGAAAAAACAAAATAAACTCTGTCCCGTGACAATTCACTGCCGAAACAATTTTGAAGGCATTTATATTTTGTTGCACTTTGTACTTTATATTTTAAAAATGTTTCCATATTGGTAGTTAAATAATTTAACATAGCGAAGACAATTGTGACTTTAATGCGACAAACACAAAAAACATCGTATTTCTGAATCTGCACAGATGAATTTAGAGTTTACCATGACTTGGAATATCATCGGAGAAGCAAAAGCTCAGAACAGAACAGAATCCGATGGCATGGCCACCTCACGAGGATGGCGGAAGATAAAAAAGCCAAAGCAGTATCTCGGGACCCCGATACTGACCTGCGGGACAAGCGATGGACTGGCAGGAGAAGGCGAATTTGGCGATCTCTTGTGTCGGAGGTCAAGACCCACTTTGGGTCACTGCACCAGCAGAGTAAGTAAGTTAACATGAATGAAATTGGTGATGCAACATTGCTTTTAACCAACGTAGCGTACCATATCGATAGTACGTAACAGAAGTAACAAGTATTTAATTTAAAACATTCCACCTTTTACTTGATGGAATTCAAAGCAGTTGATTGTACAAAAGGGTATCGGCGGATCGATAGACCTTTTATTTTTAGTACGTAACGACGTCAGTTTAACGATATCAGACAAACGCTATTCAAAGGACGTTAATAAAAACGGTCGTTAAGGCGACCGATAGCATGAGAATGCTTTTGATTCCACTCTTGTTATTTCGCCGAATAAAAACATACCTGGCTATGCAAATATTATCTAAAACTTCAAACTACATACATCATAAGCTCACTATATGTCCCCACTGACTAGGCCATAGTCAACCACACTGGCCCAGTGCGGGTTGGTTGACATCACATATACGAGTATTTGAATTTCTTCGCACATAAGTTCAGGTTGCATCACGATGTTTTCCTTCACCGTAAGAACGTCTGAAAATGTACATATGTAAACCGAAGCCGAAAAACACATTTGTACATGGCCGGATTCGAACCCAAAACTTGCAGATTACAAGTCAAGTGCTTAACCCCTGCTACTGACACTCTTGGAAAACTACATACAGGAGAACAATATTAATTTTACCGAAGATGGAAATCATATTAAGTGAGTTTGAAATTCCAGTCAGAATATTCGATTATTGATTTGTTTAATGAGACATCATTAATAAAAAGAATTAAGTGCACTTTAAGTAAGCCATGGTAAGTAGAAGCATAGTCATTTAAGTTAACTGGCGAGTGCGGCCGAGTCCATTATGAGAAAAGTTTACAGGCGCTCTACAAGAGCTGTGCCAACCTTAACATACGCCACTGCAAGCGTTATACCTAAGAAGCCTTTATATATACTATAGTTATTAGATGCTATCAATTATGTAGTTTTATCCTAAATGAGGTTAATTTGTATTAATTATTTTTGTATGTAAAATTTCTTCATAAACATTTGTAAACGACGAAATATCCTGCAGATGGCGCCACTCGATGTTAATATTTCCGAAAACAAAACCGTCAATTTGTAATTCAATGAAAGGTTCGAACACCTGATATTATAACAGATTTTATTAAAATACACGATACGAACTTTTGTTAAATATATTAAAGCCTTCAATAATGTTCCTTTGGATTGTAATTTCAAGGAAATTTATTTATAAAAACATGTAATTGCATTATATTTAAATAATAAACTTACTCCAAATTCATAAATCCTTTTTCATATCTCTCCAGCTCATTGCAAATCGAAAAGTAAAAGTTAAAAAGGTTTTTTACAAAACAAATAATTGTGATATCGTGTTAGTTTTCATAATTCATAGTATATGTGTAGTTGTACAAAATATGAAATCACTCCCCTGTGTGCAATTAATTTCGCCATGTGTCTTCCAAATGAAAAAAGTATTTCGCAATCTCTGCGTTTTGTTTATTTTAACATTTTGGGTGTTGCTTACACTATGTACTATGTTGGTTTTTTATTTTAATGATTTTCATGATTCTCTTTAAAATAAAATATTCAATAATAAATAAATATCATTGTATAATATAAAAATAACAAATTTATCATATGTTTACAATGTTCTCTCCATGAAATAAATATTGGTGAATTTATTTTAATTTAAATATTGTTATACAAACTCTTAATTGCTATTTTTTCATTTGATATTGTATTTTTTTACTTTTATTATGTCCTTGGAGCGTCGGTGGCTCAGTGGTCAAGCACTTGACTTGCAATCTGCAGGTCCTGGGTTCGAATCCCACCATGTACCAATGTGTTTTTCTGTTTCCAATTTACATATGTATATTTATCCGACGTTCTTACGGTGAAGGAAAACATCGTGATGCAACCTGCACATATCTGAGAAGTAATTCAAAGATATGGGTGAAGTCAACCAACCCGCACTTGGCCAGCGTGGTTGACTATGGCCTAATCACCCTTAACTTAGGGTAGGCTCCGAGCCCCTCGGTGGGGACATATAGTGAGCTGATGATGATGATGTCCTTATACGATTTGATTACTAATACATTTTTATTCACAACAGTTTATCCTATATTTTATTAGCTATTGTAAACCAATTTTCAGATTGGTTTTACGTTAGACAAATGTGTGTAAGTTGCATTTTAGTGCACTTGGGGGGCGAAAAATGCAATTTGCGTTCGTCGCTACTCGTGCTGTATGCTTTTTAATCCAAATTTATAGCAGCAACAGCTTGGTGTGAGAATTTTTGGCAAAGTTTGCACCATTTTTGTAATTTATACGTAAAATATTTTTGTTTGTAACCTACGTAGAATGACTTGATGAGACAATTTCATTTGTTATTCAAACATTATTATAAGATCATTGACTTTGTATAAGTTTGTGTGAGTAATGTATGGGTTTGTGAAACAATTCTTTACCATTCAATGCTCGCTCAAAGCTCGCCGAAGCGGAAGCAAAACACAAAGCGTATAACCGCTATTGTTGTAAGAAAATTCTTTTTAAAAGCACGCGCCCAGTATTCCATATTCCATTTAAACAAATATGTTGGAAAAATGCCTTTACAAAATACTGCGAGAACTCAAGTATCTTTATGTTAATTGAAATGTATGCACACAATATGTTTAATGCTGTATTCTTACAGAATGAAATCATGTAAACATTGAAAATGAATAATAAAGATTTTCTACTGTTTAACATTTCTTGAATCACTTCCAAATAATGAAGTAACATAACATCTAATTTATTTTGTGTTTCCAATTCCAAAATAAGACTTACTTTTTAGAAAAATAAAATCTCTTATAGAAATTATATTTCGTAGTAAAAGAGACAATCACAAGAAAAAAATAATTAATACGAAGAAAACCAACATACCGTCTACTATATTACAGTGATAGTTATGAAATTATTATTGATGTCATTATGAAAATTAAACTGAAAAAAGGTCGTAACATTAGTTAGTTATTTCGACCGTAAAATCGAAAACAAATAAAGTGATTTTTGTCCTGGAAGCAATCCGCGTTATTCCGAAAAAATGTGTTCCCTAATTGTCCGGCCTCAATTGTACCGCGACCATAAAATGTTTTGTATCGGAAATTGGATTGCTGGCCTCTGCGGCCCGAACCTAACCTAACCTCCATCTGCATTATTACACGCCTTGTCTTATGCGGTTTGGAAAGGAACAAAATCGAATTTACTTATCTTTTATATAAAAATATTTGCATATCACTTTTAGTTTTTGCAATTTGAGATATTATAATTTGATTATATGAGTTTGCAATTTATGCTTATTATAACTGAGGAGCAGTACAAAGGAACAGAATTGACGTATAGAAAGAGTAAATATTCTTTTCCTGTGCTGTCCTTCGTCAGATAAAGGTAGGCCGGTCGCTTCGCTACTTCAGCGAATTCAGATGGCGCCTGCTCGTTTAATTTACTCTCAGTAAATTTACAAAATAACAGTGACTCATACGCACTATGTAAAACCAATTTAATAATACTTACTTGCAGCAATTCCTTTGTACAAATATCTCACTGCATCAACTCTCATGGACCCAATTATGTGTAACAAATATCACAGGTAGATTTGTACGTTACGCAAAAAAAATGTACATATTAAAGAAAATGCTTGAATGTTTAATACTGTTAAAGTTAAAAACGAGAAGATGTGCGTGAAGCTATTATAATCGAAAATAAAAAAAATCCTTAACAACTATAGTTAAATTTCAACGAATGGGCTACCACTTTTATTATTAAGACCTTAAATATTTGCTACTACATTGCTGACAGCTGACTGGTGACTGTTGCAATGAAAACAATTGCCTTCGGTGAGCCACGAGGCGGTCGTAACATCCGGGTATGCCCGTCACGTACAACCGGTTCATGACCGGCTTCCACTGGGAATTCGACCGTATTGAATTCTCATTGCACCGACAACCACCCCCGATTACACGTCACAACCGGCTATGTATAGCGGTCTACGCTAACGCTATAGGTAACCACATAGACCTGTAACAGCCGCTACATTAATAAGGAAGACGTTACTAAAGTTAAAAACTACCTCTTGTTGTATAATGACTACAGACCTGGTGCTTCGCCTACGTCTCGAACCAGTCGCGGCAGTATTCCAGCATTAAAGCGGAGCTATTGTGTAATGCGATTGTAGGCGTTTTATGATGTAGATTAGCCATAAAATATTTTTATCATTTGAAGGCGTACAAAACCTTCAGACGTATATCATCTTAGAGATGGAACACAGAGCGCAAACTTCACTGTTAATTGATACCAAAACTTGTTCTTAATGCCTCAACTATTTATATTAAAAAGTCTTAAAATTGAGTCAATTTTGATGACCAGGTGCCATTACATTTGTAGCTGTTAAGAATATTATTAGGTTTTTCTGTCGGTTGATATGTATTTACTTTTGGATTTATCTCGATAAAAGAGAACCCCAGTAGAGTTGTCGATGTAAAACAAAAAACTATTTAGAAAGTTTCCAATTCTTCTACACACGGTCGCTTGGAAGCTAATGCATTGCAAATTGAAAACGGTTTTAAAGAAAATTTAAATACGAAATGAAATGCAAATGAATCCTTCTGCATCGCAAAGGAGCTTTTAATATTTTATTATCATTGCCTTAACAGATTAACTTAAGCTTTAAACAAAACCTTTTCATCATAATCTACATCTCATACTGTTATTTTTACATTGACTATCATTAACGATCCTCAGGAGAACGCGCGGAATTTAAAGGTATAAAAACTGTACCAAAAGACTTTGAAAATATATCTCTCTCTCTTCAGCCATATGACGTCCGCTGTCGGACATCAGCCTCCCCCAACGATCACAACGATGATCGGTTCAATCTTACCCAGGATACTCCCGCAACTTTGACGAGATCAGCAGTCCACCTTGCTGAAGGATTTCCCAAGCTGCGTCGACCAGTCCGTGACCACCGTGTAGTTGATATACTTACGTTGAAGCAAAGTTGTACAAAGATTGGGACTATAGTATAGTTTATCTCATTTTGCCAAAAATCTTTCTTCTGTAAACAGTTTTTGCAGTTAAATCATTCGTTTTGCATGTGAAATGAAGCGACCTTAATTGCGTTGGCAATTAGACGTGGCAACAACTAGAATGGAACTCCATTATTCATTAGTGTCATTAGACGCAGCCGAAATCGCTACTTTCTTACAATTATTAAACGTCTTTGCACTTTTAATATTATGTTCGATACGAAAATTACTACTGATATATTGATTTGGAACACAATACTCTGTTGTGCTTAACGAACATAGAGTAGGATTTATAAATAAAGGTCATACAGTTGTAATCTTTGGATGTTTCTTGTTGAACCGATCAAACTACCGATCATCGACCAATGATCGGTATGGCCCACGGGAAACAACTTAATCTTTGAAATAAATTCGAATTAATTATTAAATTAAAATTAAATTTCTAGTAAAACTTTTCTGCAGTACTTAAGTTTCTGTCTGCATGCGGCATCGCCGTGGGACACTCTGTATACGGTAATGATGGTATTTTTCTTTGTTTGTTCCGCTTAATGAATTGTAACGCGGTCTCAGGTGTTGCGGCGCGGGCTAACTACATAATTTTAATTAGCTTGCACTTATTTTATGTGCTTTGTGTTTCTACTTTCTAATTACGTGAGGTTGCATCGTAGAAAATGCTGTACTGTATATATTTTCAAATTACATCTCATTTAAATAAAGCGTAGGCAATGAATAAAAAAATTTGAACGAGTTTAGAAATTAATACTAAGTAAAATATTATATTTTATATTAACCTAAATAAGTAAAATATTATTATTTAACTATCATTTAGATCGTTTCTAGAGCACACATGTGGCATATTGAATTTCATAAATTCGTGTTTAGTCACTAAGAAATGATAAATAGGATATGCATAAGAAGGGTGTAGATTCGGATATGACGGCTGATAGAGATGTATGGAGGAGTAGTACATACTGTGCCAACCCCCCGTAAAGATAAGAGCAGGTTGATGATGTTGATATAATAAAACATAATGTTTATTGTCACTCGTCTTATTAATTCCGAATATTTGAAGTAAATTCACAATTTAATTTCCTGCGTTATTCACGTTCAGACCCGGCAACTTGTTTGTCCCGAAAGAATAGAGCAACAGGAAGCGAACAACAGAGAGCTAATTAAAAATGCGCATCATTTATTTGATTTCTCCGCCCATGTGCGCGTTCGAATTATTTGAACCGAAAAATTCCAGCAAAGAATAACATTGGACCTAAGAAATGTGTTGTGTTAAGCAGTTATTAAAAATTTAGTTTTTTTTAGTTTCTAGTTTAGTGTGCAGGCAGGCCCACACACGTTAGGATTGGCAAGTCAGTTTTGACTTTTCCATAAACACTCCAATATGTGTGTGACAAAGTTATATAGTGAAGTGAATTTTGTTAACTAGATATGCCTGTCGGTTATACTTACAAGGTGGGAAAATATCATGGAAAACCTAACGTGTGTAGCATACATTATAAAAAAATATTTTTTGAAAATAAATAATATAGAAGTTATTCCTGACATAATTTAATTTCAAAGAAAAGATACACTTTGCTGAATTAAAAAGCAAACTCATTGAAGGAAGTAATGGTTAGTTAAGCACAAGAACAATATCTTTAAAGAATTCTTCGCTCGGACTTTGATCTGAAGTATCGGTGAATTGTTCGAATGGAATTAACATATTGAGTGGGGCGCGGGGTGATCGCAGATTTCTTATACTCCATTCATTTACTGCACAAAAGATCCTAAAAAATAAAAATCTATATCAAGAGTTCACTACTCTTTTTGAAATGAATTTTCTTTTCTAGCAAAGTTAATAATTTGTATCTTATTTTACCAGCTGTCACCCTAAACTTCTTCCGCTTGGAATGAAAAAAAATGCCTATGTTTTCTTCCAAACTATGCTCTACTTTTATGCCAAATTTCAGCCAGATCCATGAAGCCGGTCTGGAGGTACCTTGTATCAAACATTCATTCATCCTTCTAAACACTCGTATTTATAATATTAGTAAGATTATATTACTTCTTTATTATGACATAGATTACCGCACCTTTGAGTCGTTCACCATTACATTCAGACCATCATAGCAACTCGTATGAAGCCTAATCGTTTTCTAATTGATCTCCATAATTCACAGTCTAATTGCAAACGCAATTAAGAACGCGTCATTTAACATGCGCATTTTTATGCAAAATTATTTGCAAAAAAATTCTTTGTCTTATGGATTTAATAATTTAATAGGAAATAGTATTCAGCTGTACACAGATGTTATTTATATGTTTTATTAACTACATTTTGTGATACATTAATTTAATAATAATAATAATAGTTGACTTCAGCAAAGTTCTATTCGGTAAATAAATTTATATCCAATGTTATGCCAGAATGTTAATTTTTTATGCCAATAGATGGCGTACCGTATTTCTAGATCGCGATGTCAATTTACGTGTTACATGTTACGTTGCTACGGAAGAATTTTATTAAAATTGTATCGCACTAAGTCATAACCAGTGTTCTATTGTGACAACACCATTCAAGTGCAGTGAGTAGACCTTTTTGAGACTTTGTAATTTATGTTCTGTATTTTTACTTACTTCGAGATTGTTTACAATCCCCTATAAATAGTATCTTTTATACCATATTCTTCACTTAATCGATATTAAAAAAATCTGTAATGTTGCGACGTTGGCAAAGTTGTAATACATAGGCTGAGTCTTGCGGAGGGGGAAGTGATCATAGATGGCCGCAGCAACGGATATGTTGCCGAAATATTCGCGTCACGTTTGATTTCGGTCCCAATCGGGATGCCGCCAATATTGAATCCTTCCACCACCCGACTCGACGCGCTTGAGTCTCGTTCACACCGCCACTACCGCCTTGACAGAACATTCGAGAACATCTCAAATAAATGTTATTAATACTAAAATACAATTATGATTGCAACCCGTAACTTTATAAATACGTTAACATATTCAAAAAAGAGTTTTAAAAAATAAATCGCAGTAAATAGTATACTTGACTAATGTTTTACCGAATTTTCGTTTCCATTTTGGAATCAATTCAATGGACAGGATCAAACTTTTTACGTTTAGTAAAATTGTTAGATATTTAATAAATATTTCACAACTCAAACAATGCAAAATATAATACAAAAAATAGCAACGTAATCTGATCTTGTATCCGATCAGTCTGCAGTCCAGTATCAGCAATTTAGCAATACTAACGAAATCAGATAACGGATACCCAATCAGGCGCCTGTCAGCTGTCCAGTGAACAGACTCCCTGCAAATTTGCCTTTCTTTTTCTCGCTACCAAATTGCTTTGTCTGCCGCAAATCTTCTTGATTCGTCTATATTTAATACTGACAAGTTTTAATATATCATCTGAGTAAAGTTCTATTGTCTTTAAAATTATCAAGTTTACAAATATTCACGCTGCACCAGTTTTTTCTAATTTGAAATTATTTACTTCTTAAATTATTTCACTATCATCTATTCATCCTTCTAATAAGTCATAGGTAATGCTTTTAAAAATAAGATAAATTCGTAATGATTTCTGCATGAATAGTTTTTATTAGGATCGCCTACTATTTGTATTTGAATTCTTAAGATCCTTTTTCGTTATCCACCAAGGAGTAAAGTATGAATAGTCATTGTTCTTTTACTTATTCTCTAGTGTTCAAAGTGTGGAGCCCTGATTGTTGCCATAATATAAAAAAGAAAGATCACATCGATCGGAAGTGATTTGTTGATTTGTGGTAATCAAAGCAGACAGCCGAAAGGCATCGTAGTTCATCTCGAGGATATTCGGAGCACGTACGCTGGTATCCGAGCCGCAGATATTGAAATCCCTCTCCCCAATGTTAAAACTTGTGTATCATCGGAATTACAAACAATAGAAAATTTTGACTCAATTATAAGACAGTGAAATTTCGATCAGTAATTGTAGACTATTAAATTAGGTCCGTATCTAAAATTTTAACAAATCAGAAAAATAAACAAACCTCAAATCTATCTGGCAGGAAAGTTAGGTAAGAAATAAGTATTATAATTTTAAGAAAAAGTTGTAGAAAGAAGAAAAACTTTCTTACTTTGAAAATAGCAATTTGAAAGTTGCGGTGCAACAGTTCGCAACATGAAGCGAATTGTGGTACAAACTTTTAAAACAGGTTTAATCTCTTAAAAGCCTTTTTTGTAGAGCACGAACCTTTTTAGGCCGTTCTTAAGCAGTATTACTGTCAAAATTCCCAAGTAGACCTCGGGTACCAGCATTTTTTCATCGTAATTACTATTTCTTATAGTTAGTGTAAAATTATATCCGTAGCTATTTTGAAGATAGATTTTTTGAAACAAAAATATTACACAATAGAAACAAAATACTGAACAACGTTTTCCGACAGTTAACTGTTTTCAGTTCCTAGGAACGAGCTTCAGGTATCCGTGTACCAATAAAGGGAATCAGTTAGCTAAAGTTACTAACTAGTAAAGATATTTTTGAAAGCAATACCATTGCATTTACATATCTTTGTTTTCTATTGTATATTTTGTGGTCTGTGGAGGCCTGGTAAACCATGGCATAGGGTATCACCCTAGTTTGGACACCAGTCCCCTGCCCAAAGAGGAAAAACAATTAAGTTATTTTATTTTTATATTTTAATTTTAAAAGACAAATAGTATTTTAACGCCATGTTAATTGAATGTTGTTTTACAAATGATTGAAAGCGGGCTTTGGCAATTTGTCAGAGTCTGATCTAATTTGTATTTCAATCAGTTGCCTGAATTTGCACGCGTCAGAGCCAAATGAAGGATTACACATTCGAATAACTTGCTTCAGTTTTTGTCCATTCCAAATTAATGTCAACAATAATTAATTAATTTAATGTAAAGTATATTAAAGTAAATATTTCTTTATTCTTTCGCGCTATCTCTTACTGAAACTAAAATACCCAATTACTTTTCGTGTATTTTCCCAGTGATGTCAAGCATTAAATATCTTTGTATGAAAAAAACTCCAAAATGCTTACAAATACATTCAGGTAGGTTTGACGAAACAACTTGTTTTTTTGAACCGTTACATTTCGCTGAGTTCACGGAAAATGTTCGTGCATCAAAATGAAAGACTCCCCCGAGAAATTCCATTGCAAAAATGTGAAAGGCTTAAAATATGTGTGTGAAATTCAGCCCCCACCTGGACAATGGAAAAGCTATTTTTTATATTTTAACGCTTTACCAACAAAAATTGCTTTACCAAAATGTAGGTCGTTGAGTTCTTTTTTTAATTTTATATATAAATAATAATAGCATGCAGACAAAACCCGTCTCTTTTTGAGTCGGTTAAAAATATAAAATCGTTCACAAAGCTGTACCAAGCATACTAAAAGTATGCGTTCTGCTTTACATAACCATCATCAAATTTATAAAAATAAGCTTCCAACATTCCTGGAGAATATAATAAAGAAAGGTAAAGTAAACAATCGAAGGAATTGGATAATTTAATTAGCAAAATTGTGTTACTTGTTAAGCCAATAAACAGTGTTATAAATGTTGCTCGTTGCTCTTTCAAAAATGAAGTTTAGTATAAGTATACCTTAAATCAAACATTTAACAACAATATTAGTCAAAATTAGTGAGTCAAATATAAATTAAGCGCGGTTAAGAGAGCAGCTCGGAGTCGGCAGAGAGCTAATTAAAACTACGCATTGTTAATTCAGAATTGCCGCTGCGTTCACCGCGCGTACAGATATTACAAAAGATTAATCATCAACATATACACAAAATATCACTATTTCCATTAAAACAACTGAAGCAAAATTACAGTGCAGTTGTTAAGAAATGCAAACAAAATATGTTTTATTTTGGCATTTTTGTTACAGTAACAATGGAAAAATAAGCAATCTCCAGAAAAAAACTAACTTAAAACCTTTAAAAAATATTTTAGTCATTAACTTCAAAGAAAGGTTAATGAATAAATATTTTTTTTAATATTACGTTATTTTACACTGTTGTTCGCGACGGATTTGATGACTTAATCCCCAGAAATTTTGTATTTTTATATTTTTTCGCGCTCCAAATGAGCATTTGGACATTGTTTCATTTTTGTCGCCGGGGGCGCTGTGAACGTCTGTGCCTGGAGGCGTCTTAACAGTTACTCAGCCTATGTGTGTATAGCATTTAATCACTTCCAAACCTCTCGGTCTCCACCAACCTCCGTGGAGACCGTATTAGCTATAACGTAATTGCAATAGATTAATTTAGCCAAACAGGATTACAGTCCGAGGGGAATTTGTGATATATCGCAAGTAATTTGCGGCTTTCTCTTGTGGTTAGGCCTGTCGAATCATCAAACGCATACCAAACGTGACAACGTTGACTAACGTACGATCATATGGTTCAACTACTTGTATATAACTCAATAGTATAAGATACGAATCCTGGTTTGAAGAAAATTATTTTTGCATTATAAATAACATAGCCTGTTGATTTTAATCTGTTTTAAATTACGATTATTGATTGGTCTTCTAAAAACCGTCAATGTAAATATATATATATGTATACAAAAATAAAAATGTATTATATTTTCGTAACATAAATCTGTTTTGCATTCAAACATCAGTACAAAAGCACTTGAGCGCCGGAATCCAAGCCAATCAAATGTTAGCGAAGTCAATCGGATGTTGGCAACGGTTCAAAAGGACGCCAAATAGAATATCTGATTGTTGTTCCGATACAAATTTTTGGCATTTGTCCGTTTTACATCGCTCAATTGGATGTTGAGTGGCAATTCATACGTCTATTTGAATAAATCCGATCACTACAATGTAATAATGCGATGCGACTGTAACAATGCTGCTAAAATATATTGTAATCAAATTCATTGTATTTTAATTAGCTGCATTAAATAGGATCAACAAAATCATTGGATATTTAATTTGAATAATGATTATAATTAAAGATTTGGTTATAAAAACATGGTCAAGTCTATGAAAATATAGTAATTCTTGTTGTCTATACGACTTTTATATTATATTGAATACAGGATTCACTTTAAAAATTTAGTCACAATTATTATTATAATGTTAATATTAAACACACTTCGAGTTTACACTGCATTAGTTTCTTGTTAGTTATGAATACAGTTTTGTATTATCGTACTTAATTTAGATGGATGGTTGTTTGAAGGTATATCCGGAACGGCTGAACGGGTTTAGATGAAATTTGGCACACATGTAGAACATATAGTTCGGAAGAACACATAGGCTGCTTATTAAGTTTTTATTAAACTCCGCGCGGACGGAGTCGCAAGCGACAGGTAGTTTGTATTGTTGTAGATAGTACAGCAACTTAATATTACCTCTTCAAAAGCATTACTCGACAATTCAATTAAAATACAATTTCAGGCGTAGAAATATTAATTTCGCTTGAAACTTGTTGAGGCATAGACAACTTTATTATATTAGAAAACTTTGTTAATATGAACACGGTCTTGTAATTTGAAAAGCTCGTTATTAAATTGTCACCGAGCTGTGTGGGCCTAATGATTCCTAATTCGAGATCTCATTTTCTCTTCTAATTACTGATGAAATCAAGCCGTTTCATTACACATGCAGGCCCGTAGTAATGTCACGATTAGGATACGTGCCCATCGCGCACCGGCATGAGGTAATATTGTTTCACATACTACTGAAAATTAAAAACGAATTTCTATTACTTTCGTTACTACCACGTCTGACTATTTATCTTCTGTCTCTATATTCTTCTCTATTTATTTGTAATTTTATTCAACAACTCAACTTTTACTTATGATTATCATAAGCTATCCCCTTCCTTTCTAAACGGACTAACTTTGAGAGATTTATATCTGAAGGCCTATCTTAACTGCCATTGACGAGTCTATTTTTATAAATCTATGTTATATTTAAGCTCATTCAAAAACTACTTGTTGCTCATGAAAACGGATCTCTTTTTATATACGTTTTTACTAATTTATTTATTTATTTATTTGGTTCGTCAACAAAAGTACATGTGTTCTTATATACATTTTAGACACTATTATAAAAGGTTTCAGGAAACATGTAATTTCACTTACAGACAAACACAACATGTATAAAGTATTGGTGCATAAACAATAAAAAATAGAACAAAATAGTATGAAAATAGAGTAAATTACAAACAATATTAAACTAAAAAATCAGAATTTAATGAGTAGGTATATAAACGAATTGTAAATTAAACCAAAATTAAAAGCATGTATACAACAATATACATACTTTCGCAAAATAAGAAATAATAATTTGATATCTTTATAATTAACATTCTTCAATTTTAATTTTATTTTTTATCCTTAAAGGAATCTGTTTTCAATAAACTTTCTTGCTTGACGTATGCTGGTTGTTTCATTTCGTTATTTTATTTAATTATTTTCATTATTTTTAAATTAACTAAAATTCTTTCTCGTGTCTTTTTCTTCCCTTTACTTTTGCGAGATATATAAGTCACAACTGTGCTAAATTAAATTCAGTAATTTGTATAATTGAACATAATTACGGACATAATGTTGTTAAAATGTAACTATAGTTAAATTCTTAAAAACAAATCAGGAATAAAAGTTTGAATTATCAGATAAATGTGAATTTTATTTGAACCTCTAGCGTTATAAATGAAATCGAGTTTGCGGAAAGGGAAGCCCGAACCGGACGCTCAATATGCTAATGTCGATTACATTACCGAACAATTCCATGATACTCCTCTTCTCAGTCTCCTAGACATTCAAACATTGTACTTGAAAGCTCAATTAACTTAATATTTTTAAACGAATTATGTTAAAATTGAAAGGTAATTTTTACTTTGGTTTTTACCAATATTCTAGTATGTTACCTAAAGTAGAATTTATTTTAGCACTCTTTTATACGTTCAGCAAATAAAGATTTATTAGAAACTGTAAAACTAAATCTAAGTAACATTAGAACGGAACGTGTTTATGGCACATCACTAGCTCTTACACTATTTTACAGTCTTTTGATTTTAGTAGAGCCATTTATATAATTTATAGATTTTAAATCAACTACTTTGTTTATAAAGTATAAATACTAATGCTTATATATTTCTAAATTACAATATTATATAATTTAATAAATGATAATAGATACAAAATATCCAATTAAAAACGACAGTAATATACAACTGGCACGAAACAATTTAACTGTTTTATTATATTCCACACACGTCTGCCTTGATGATTATAGACATTTGCGTAAACGAGGCGTCTATTTTTTAACTAGTAAGTTAGTACACTTAGAAAACTCCTCTTTACGTGAATTCACTACGGTGCAGATTATAAAGATAATCAAGCCATTTAATTTTTAATTCAGCCTTCATGCCTGAAGAAAATCTTTTTCATAAAAACGGAAAATGAATGAAAGTGCATTTAAACTCTGACTGACCATCAAGGCAGACGTGTGTGGAATACAATAAAACAGTTAAATTGTTTCGTGCCAGTTGTATATTGTAGAATACATAGGTAAAGTTAACGTAGCTCCGTTTAAAACTATTCACGAGGAACAAAGTAAATTGGTGTACGAGATGTGTGCGAGAGAAAGAATTGCAAGTTTACAGTGTGCGGCAGTCCGACAGCCGCCTGATTGCAGATCTGTATTCGTTAGTGACTCGCTATTGCAGATCGAATTGAGACCCGTTCTGAATACGCATTTTAGATAACTATCTTACACTAGAAATACGAAATAATCTTCCATTATCTGCATAGTCTGTAACTTATCGGCAACTTACTTTATGTTCATCATATTTGAACGTCGACCGCTCAGAAGCTAGGCACATGTCTTGTCTTACATGTCCTGGGTTCGAAACCCCCACCATATACCGATGTGTTTTTTAGATTTTTGAATTTCATATTATATACATTTATCCAACATTCTTACGGTAAAGGAAAACATTGTGATGCCACCTGCACATATCTGCGAAGAAATTCAAAGATATGTGTGAAGGCAAACTGGAGTGGGCCAGTGTGGTTGACGAAAGCCTAGTCACTCCTAACATAGGGTAGGCATCGAACCTCTCAATGTAGACGTACATTGAGCTGATGACGATATTAGGGGGGAAACACCGAACTAAAATGTACCTAATCAGATGATTATATGAATACAAATATTGTCATTATATTATATTATCAGCGGTTAATTAAAATCCAAAAAATGATTGAAAGAAGAATTGATATTTAATGATAGGTTTGTCGGAGATCGATGTCAATCAATGTATGTATATGTTTACTTCGTTAATTTGCAATTGTAATGCGCTAATGGATTGCAAACAATCATTTGCATGCCATTTTGTAAATAAATTGAATTTCGTAAACCATCTGCATATGCTTACAAATATGTGTAATGGAATTTTATATTATTTAAATAAAAACTGAAATGGAATTAAACATATTATAATAGAATTAATTAATTGTTTACATTGAAAGTGCTTAAAGACTGTTTTTTATTTGGGCTCATTATTATAATTTTTCAAAAGCATCTGCTTTCAAAAAAAATTAATTAAACTGTTTAAACAAAGTGGTTATGGAAGTTGTTGCTCTCTGCTCTATATAAATTTGATTAAAGGCACTGTTCGATTGACAATTAAACTTAGAAACATCGGTATAGCTTCAATTTTCAGAACAATTATTACAATGAGAGTACTCGCAGTAGTTGGGAATGATCACGTTCCCCCATCCCTGCTGCCCACGACCCATCAATTAAGTGCACTAATTGCTGATGCTTCGCACTCTATGCACTTGACTAATAATTACTGCGAAATGCGATAATTATAAATGCATATATAGAAAGATGAATTTTAAAAATGTTAGTGTTAAAGGAACGGATGAAAAGATCGTAAATACGAAATCTGAAAGTAGCACCAGTAAACTTATATAAAAACTGGGTCTTTCGCGGAAGCGCGCGCTATTCCCATTCACCGTGATGAAGGGCCCCCGATGGGTTCAAAACTAGTCAGTCCTATCACCGGACGAACATGAGTGTTCTAGCGGTTTTTATATAAGTTTAAGATAATGTCATACGAAAGTTTGAATGACTTAATAGCACCAGTAGTATAAAAATTGGTAAGCGTGGTAGACATGTCATGAATAGGGACGTATCGCATGTGGCAAGGAAAATGTTAAGTGTGAGTGCTGAAGACTACACTGGTAGAGGTAGATCTAGGAAGAGATGGAGAGATTGCGTGAAAGGTGACATGATTAAGAAGGGAATGACTACTGTGATGACGATAGTTAGATTGATTTGGAAGATGGAAACCAGGTTCTCGGATGTTCGATTGTAAGTAGATAGCAGTTTTTTAATTATGTTCAGTATACAACATTGTATAACGTAGCAAGCTGGAATGGAGAACACGTAAAGTTTCATTAAACGCAGAATTATGTGATTTCGTTTACGACAGCAAGCATGTCTTAAATGTCGCCTTGCGCATGTATCGTTCCCCACTATCACAATGAAAATATCTCATATAATAAAACCATAGCTAAATTATGAGAGGAACTTCAAATAGAAGATTAATGTTTAATTTCTTTTAATTTAGAACAGAAATCAACTGAATTCCAAGACATTAAATGAACTTTCAGTACCTAACCTATTAATTAAAGCGAATGAAAAAGATTAATTAACAGTACTATCATTTTGATGAAAGGAAAAAACAAGTTATTTTTTTATAGAAAATATCTTAGTCCAGAAATTATCTGTATATTACAATCTGTGTGTAGTTGCTATTTATAAATTCAAATGATAACAATATTTTTAACGTTTAAAAATTGAGAGAATAGAAAATAATATATCTAAGAGAACGTTTAGAGATGCACTGAAGCGGCGATCTAAGCTTTAATACGCTTTACAGACAAGTCCTGCTACAGAAATATAATATTTATTTCAAACACATGAATAGCTTAAACTTTGCACAATCTCTAAAAGGAGACTTTATACTATGGATAAAGATAAATAATTTATATTTCTACTATCAAAATATTCTAAGCTTTTGATAAGAGTTCGCTTGAAGAATATCAAAGTGAGGGAGCTTTTGAAAGGAGCTTTTCAATCCTCGTCGGGTAGACGCAGAATAAATTCTAATATCGGACGCATTCGCGTCACGTTTGATTTTGTTTCGCGTCAGGCGGCTAGATCCATCCGGCCTAGCACCCGCCAAAGTACCTAGCTACGGTATAGCTTACATAATATAATACATAGTTATATATAATATACATATGTACAATGTGATAATATGTCGTGTTTATCAGTATTGTTGGCTTGTATTTAAAAATATATCTCGGCTCTCTCCGCTTTTAACATTTGCCTACCTCGTTAGTTTTTCAACGGAGAACTGTTTTTCTTTTTATGCTCGTTAAAGGCATCACGGACCGCTGTTTCGTTAGTTTTGTATCGCTTTACAGTTTCCTTTTTGTTGAGAAGCGGAAACTTTGTCACAGAATCATAAAGCGCTTTTATTTACGTCACTGTTGCTGAGATGAGTTAGCTTACTTTAAATCTGGAGGACGGAGAAAAAATTTCCGGGCGGCTTTTACCGAAAAAAAATTCGTCGGGCTTTATTTGCGACACTTTATTTTTGGCTTTACCACTATAGATGCGATAGGCTTCATTGATATTTTAAATAACAGTTTTTATCACGAGGTTACTTTATTTCCATTATTGAAACTCACAGATACAAACGTGTTGTAACATGTTTTAAAACAAATCTTTAGGCAGTGGAAACTCATCGCTTCGTACACTCGTTGTTGTTCTAAATACGCATGTTTCTAAAGTAATTTCCGTATCGTACTTAAAGCTTTAATAAAAGTAAGAAACAGTTCTCTCAGTGGTCATGAATAGTACAATTTATAGATAATAATGAAGCAGTCAGTTGCATAAACATGTGTACTTTGCGTATCGACATTTCCTTGCAAGCAGAGTTTTACGAGAAACTTAACTTCAATAACTATATATTGTGAAACACTCTATTTAATTTACATCTGGCAATTAGTGCTTATAACTATAACAAATTTATGATCAGATACAACCCTTCAGAGAAGTCATAACAAAGCAAAAAAAATTTTAGGAAACGTAATAAAACCTCGAGCACAAATATCGAATATCAGACAAGCTTCTTGTGTTACCAAATTTGCGGTAAAACTTTCGCCTGCAAATCGGACCCGAAAAGAAAATGTAAACGTTCACCCGACATCAATCCCTTTCCTTGTTTACTCTGAATCAATTTTTTTAGAAGTTCTTTTCAACGTAATCAGATCCAAGTTGATTTTTGAAGACGAAAATAAAATATTTATTTACTCAAAAGGATCAAGATTTCATTAGAAATTAAAACATTAAAAACATAAGTCTCGTTTTTCATCTCTCATTTCATTCATTTCAAACCTAATAGATTTATCTCCAGCTGTGGATAGATACAGCCTGATGTTAATACCAAAAATAAAAAAATATAGTTTAATAAGAGACAAAATAAACACGCCTTTAATTTTCTAAAAGAACCACGAAACTCTTCTTCTAGCTAGATGCAAGACCATGTGGAAATTAAAATCTAAAATTTCAGCTGAGTGTGCTCATTTGAATGCTAAAGGCTGCTTTGAGCGTCCGCCAAAGCCTGCGCGCCGACAATTAAACCTTTTATGTACCGCCACTGTCGCTTTAATGTGTGAAAAAACTTCCTTGCACATGACTAACTTTATTTCTAACTTATTTGAAGATTAAACCAAAAACGAACAATTGCATACACAGGTCAATACAGGGCTTGTATTTTATGTTCTTAAGTGGCAAATGAAAAAAAGAAAATATTGCAAATCCAATTCTCTTCCCATCCTTTCCTTATAAGAAAAAGCTGGGAAGGGGAAGTGGACCAAAATTAAGTCTCCGGTACGCACGATCATCAGACATAACGCGGAATTACTCCCACTTGACACCTATCTTCTGTGTGGTCGTGGTATTGCACTGGTCGATCAGACCCATTCATGCAACAGATATTATTTTTGCTGGGGTCTGCCACTGTTGTATCGATTCTTCGATGTTATTGTATGTCTGTCATAACCTTATTGTGAGAACATAACTTCAAAGAGACAAGGAAAGAAGAGACACGGCCGTAAGAAAAGCAACGAAATATTTTATGACATATTCTGTCCTTTAGGTTACGCGTCAATTTTATTTTATTCCCAATATTTCTTTTGCCCGAATTTGGTTTTTACTTCATTTTTATTCGAGTTTTCTTCATATTCAATATATTTCGTTTCCGTTTCAGTGGCTCGTGAAAATTCAATATCCTCTTACATAAACGTGTGCTTTATTACAATCGTCATAAAAAACCCAAGCAACGATGACTTACACTTTGACATTATATTCAAACAACATTCGCTAAAAATACATTTCAAAATTTTACCCGAACCTTCTATGAAAATTCAAACTCAATACTCTGTTTATCTAATTGTTCATACATATATCTTACATGGTAGAGAGATTAGATGATAGAGAGGCTTGAAATAATAGCAATTGATCTGGCATTTTTTTTTAGAAAGTGTCGTGAAGTTTACTCGTATTTTACATAATCAGGCACGAAATCTTTAACAACAATGCATCTATCTGAGGCAGAAAAATTTAACATACGTTAATCTCAACAGTAATTAGTACTCGACAACTCTCTTGCAATCAAGCGAATGCAAACCTAGTTAAGAACGGAAATGTAACAATTATGTAAATTAGTACGTGAACTTTGTGGGGACGCGTAAGAAATTCGTCTGTGGGTAATTTAAACAGGCGTTAAACACGCCCTCTATCGCCGAGTGTTGGCAACTCTTCAGTCACATTGTTGTCTTTGGCAAAAACAACGGCCGTACTAATTTAACGCTCCAGTCCACAGTCGCCGGCAGACGTCAAAGGGAATTTGAATGCATGTAGTCTATTTGAGCGTGGAATGCAAATTAGAACAAGGTTTTTACAACGTATTCCGTCGAAATTCTCCTTTGGTACTGGCACTACCGATTCTACAGATAATACAAATAAATAAATACAATTTTAAAAGAAGCTTTGATGGTAATACAAAGACGTACAAAATATACATCCTATATTTACTTTGTCTAATAAATTAAACAATTTTACGTGTTAAACAAGGACTACTCGTAGAGAACACGGATAAGTATAACATTACACAATCTGTTTTTTTTTTCAATTATTAGTTAGACTTCTTCTGACTATCGAACGATTTCAACATTGTAGCTTCCCCGAGTGCCTCATTACGGCGGCCTACAGGATCGTTTTACAGACAGAAATTAAACGAAGCTTCCTGCTATTACCCTAATAGCGTTTACCAATTCATTTGCAGTTCATTTTATTTGAAAACCTTCTTTGTCCGAATCGCTTTCATCGAATTTATTTTAATTCAACTCTTACTCATTTAGATCATTTATAATGACAACGAAAAATGAATAACGACGAATTTTGTAAATGTTATAACTTACATACGTCAATAATACCTAAAAGTATTACTTGAAAGAAATACATTCGCCATTCCTCTCATTGTAATAGTTTTCTATTCAAATTATGCTCTGCATGTCTTAATTTTAATATGTCCGTATTTTAGTACGTACGTATTCCGGGCGGTAAATTGTTGCAGCTCGAACAATCTGCACACGAACCGCAAAATTGTGCCAACTTCCCCGCACTACCCCGCACACCCCAGCACTAGCTCCACGTTCACCACTCGCAATCGCAACCAATAATAATCTTATTTCCCGCATAACCTATGCAATCTAAATTTCGAAACATTTATGCAACACGTGCTCATGTATTATGTTCGTGAATAATATTTAGGATAACGTTGAAATTCAAAATTGTATATAACTTTATTTTAATTTGCATACAAAGATATCCTATTCTTTATTAATAAATTTATAAATTGACACCGGCAACTCTGTCTTCATTATAATTATAAAGTGTTTGTTAGAGTTTCTATCTATGAAGGTAATTCTGTTGAAGGAAAAGTACATCTCAATACAACTTATTCTGTAATATAGACATTAATCAGTGAGTCAGTCAGTGAAACAGTCAGTCAGTTTATTCTTGACACATGAAGATGTAGGCAATGCAACATTTTCTCACATTTCGTGCGCGGCGGCCGCACGTCTCTGGTTGCTCGTTAGAGACGCTATCGAAGGCACGTATCCCATTTAAGATTGATTTAAGCTTCGAAGCCACGGCAAGTGTGAATATTTTTATTCCCAACAGAGATCTTATGTCTATTTAATACTTTTCTTCTCAGATATCTTACTATACGTGTAACTATGAGTTCTCTAAGTATGAAACTAATCATGACAAAGATTTGGAATTCTAATATCTTATCTTTAAATCGTTTTAAGGTTGGATTGTAATAATCGTGTTTCTTTTGTTAAAAAGCGTAAGATATTTTTTAGTAATATTATTTTTACACGGTAAAAGAACTCAGCAACATTAAGATAAATGCAACGTGCGAGGCTTCCTCACAGCACTAGCTGTGTAGCATTTCTTTTACAATTCTGTATAACAATTTTGTCCATTAATAGTAATGTTAGGAAGAAAATCCGAAAATGTGGCAGTGTATTGACCCAACACTAGCCTTACTAAAATGTCGACGTTTAAATCCCCTCACTATTCATTCTGCCACTGGACTTTGTTACGAGAGCACGTCATTCGCGCCATAGGATTCTAATTAATAATGTCTAAAAGTAAGGTCTTTCAATTCCGAGTAAATAAGATGTTGTCACTTTATTAAGAATTGAGTGGTCCTCCATCTCTCAAAATTTACTATAATGTATTGTATAGCTTTAATCTATTTCACATTCGGTCGTTACTTCAATTCTATCTTTTGCTCGCGTCCAATTTATTTCGTTTCCAAACCAACGAATTGAAAAAATTCAATATCGTCGTTGACGTATGCAAGGATGCTTTATTACACTTATAAAAACGTAAGCCTCAATCTACAGACATTCCTGTTTTTTCCACTTATATCTTATTTCGCTTTCGTTTTCATTTCTCTGTGTTATTGTTTCACTATTAGTTTTAATATTAAAAAGCATCAAATGAAATGCGAAAGTTTAGATAGAGGGATGGATGGTTGTTTGTTAAAAGGTATCTCCGGAACAGCATAACTGATCTTGATGAAATTTTACACACATGTAGAACATAGTCTAGTAGAACACATGTGCTACTTATTTATTTATTTTTTTTAATTATGCGCGAACGGAGTTGCGAGCTACAGCTAGTCATAAATAATATTGTTTTTTTTGTTATAATTTTACTGAATACGTTTCCAGTAGGAACGTCAGAAGTGGTACAAGAAAGTAAACATTAAAATCTCCGCTTGCTTATTGTACATAAGTGCTCAAGTAATTACACGGCCAAGTTTCTGGTCGGAAAACAAGGATTATGTAAATAAAGTGAACGTTTCCACCAGTTACAATGCTATTATTTGCACTTGTTCAAAACAAAACAAAACTTTACATTTCATACAGAATTATATAATGAGACAGAGTTTAAATGTTCAGAGTAATCTTTTTAGAGTTCGTGTACATAATAAACGAGTAAATAACCTTTTATATACTTAATTTTAAGCTCTTCCTTACCTTAATACCCGAAAGTATACGTATCGTTAACTTCAAGCGTTTTACAAAAAAAGAAGTATCGATAATTTTATTATCAGTTGCTCTGACAAACTCATTTTTTGTAACAGAAAAATTAAATACAAAACAAATCCAAATATGTTTTCCTGATTTAATTAAAATAAGCCTTCTTTGTTCTCTAGGTGCTATGGTCCTACATTACAGCGCGTGTGAGGGTCCTTGACAGTGAAATAATTATCGGAATATGCCGAGTGCAGGCGCGACTCATTGAGTCTACCATCCTTTTATTAATGAGGTAAAGTGGCTCATTGTGCGACGCTCAAAAGATTCCCCGGAACCGATTAGGTCTGATTAATGATGTCATGAAAAATATTTTACTCTCTCTAGTCGAATTTTTTTCACAGCTTAAGGTTTTTACTCTTATTTTTTGTGTTAGTAGAAAACATAGGCGATCAGTAAAATGTATATTAACAAAGCGGAAAGGAACTAAGCACAAAACATCGAACTTATTTTGGTTTTGGGAAAAGATAAATTACTAACACGTTGCCCAAGACTCCGTCCGCACGGGATTAAAAAATAGATGTAGCCGGTTCCTACTGGCCTACAAACCGATTGAATATGTATATAAAATTTCATAAAAATCAGTCTAGCCGTTTCGAAGGAACATGGTAACTAAAATCGTGAAACTTTCTTTTGTGATTCTTTCTTAAGATTGATTTTTACTTTACAATGTTCAACTGTACTCAATCTTTTGAACAAAATGTAGGATTCAATAAAAATAATAAGAAACGCTTGTTGCTTCAACAAGTGCAATGATATGTAATCTGTCTTCAGCCTCTTAAACCTTCCGCTGTCGGTATCGCGCAACCTTTTATAGAATTTTTCAAATAGATACGTAATAAATGCTATAAATTATGCTACGTTGTACCACTTTATATTGTTAGCAATGAAATTTAATAATACTAGTACAATAATATACTTAATCAAACTTTAATTTTTTTTTAATCCTAATTTCATCCTCAAAATTGAATTTTATTTGTTTCAAGTTGCCAGGAATATATTTTATGTCTAGTATTATAATTACAAAAGGTGTAATATATACCGAAGTTGTATTTTTTGGTTGATATTTATATTATGTTTCAAGTTAAAATGTTGCTATTTTTAATTTCAATACTGGCATGATCGTACTATAGAGTCTAGACAAACTAAAAATAATAAAAACTTTTTATAATTTTTATTTTGATGTGGTTCGTTGGCATGCAACACGGCCGGCCTCGCCAACCGACACAATAAACACGACTAACGTTCCATAAAATCCCCCTAGATGTGTAGCCGACTGCTTAACTTGAAAATAACCTCTGAATTTCATTACAACTATGTAAATTTTTGTTAGACTTGCTTATTACCGTGCGTTTTCACTGTTGAAACCCTTATAATAAATCATATTGACATTTCACTAGTTTGCTTTGAAATAACAGAGATGATTAAATGTTTTTAAATATGTTTCGCCAGTGGAAACTTATAGTAAATGAAGATAAATGCTTCGTGTGAGTATATATCGATTTTTCCAACTAAAATATAACATCAAAACCATATTATCATAATATGTGCGGGTCCCGCGTTGTCCTCAAAGTTTATTCGGCGAAATTTTGTTACGCAAAATATCAGTTTCTTTCTTTAAATAAAAAAATCTTTCAATATGAACGGCCATGATGTATTCGGGATTTCCCTTCTAAAAGTTTTTGCTTCACCTCATCTTACATATACAATAAGTTTCAAAGTTTATTTTTATGGTGAATATTTGAAACATATAATTGCGTGATTTTATTGTCAATAATAAACTAAGCTGTCTTTAAATCGAGTAAAGTAACTTATTATATCCTAATTAGTATTCAAGGAGGTTATAAAATAAATTTTACTACATTAATCTTTATTATGAGTTTATTTAGTAAAACTTAATATGACTACAATATTGACGTTTTAAATTTGACTCTATGGCACCTAGGTATCATTACCACAAGTGCAACAGCAACGCCAACTAGCTCGGCAACAGTAAATGCAAAGCGGGGACTCCCTCGTGAGACATAATCTTAGTTGTTTATAGCCACCAACAGTGTGGACTTGACTTCGCTAGCCAAACTTCCGCAATGAATTTAACTGGCAACGGGCAGTATCACCAACGTATATGAAAATGGTTTAAATTCAATGCCATTTCATCAAATCTAAAATGTTCATGGACTAATCAAGTCCAAAGTTACAGTAGTATAGATTTAGTTATGACTACTTTTAACTCATGTGTGCTTGCTATAAACTCATGTAACAAAATTATTTACGATAATACCGCTAATAAAGTTGAAACTTTTCATTACGTTAAAACATTGTGAGGCGCCTTTATAACGAAGCGATGAGGCGAAGCGCGAACGCCATTGTCGAGTTTGTCTGCCGCCGACGTATAGAGTTAATTAATTACCAATTACGGAAGCCGCGCTGTAATGCCACCTACCCTTTCACTGAGGAACCTCAACATATATTATCTGTGACACTAGCTTTTACCTCACATCGTTTCTAGAGGCGTTTTAAAAATAATACAATTTAGAAATTCAGAGGGGATAATGTAAGTCTCCGATGCAAAATAAACATACGAAAAACACTTTCCTAAATTTGAAAAAACAATTGTGATAATAAGTCGATGTGTCCCGAGACCCGACCTGGTCCGAAAGCTCATGAATAAATCGTAAGCAGTCAGGTGTGAAATAAATCAGAGATAATTTTCCAATCCGCGGCCGCCGCGACCCGCGCCTCCGTCACGTCAGAAAGTCGGCTCGAGGCAGATTACGCACAGCGCACCTGTCGGAGCGACTTGGGTTTGACAGGATTTTTATTGGATCCCTATTTCCCTATTCAATAAGTTTGGGTTGGCATTACACAGTGAACTGAGCCGTAAAATGTTTTATCCGTTGTAATGGGTTTGCGTGAAACACGACGGGCTCCATTATTATTGATATATTCGCACGAATATTGTATAAATGTGACTTTTGTATACACTCAAACTATACTGATGTGATGCATAATTCAAGCGCTAATATTAAAAGTGTGTGCAAAAGTATTATTTAGCTTTAGATTATTGCTGTGAAAAGCTGCCGGGATAGCTACGAATTGAAGAATCCACACAACAGGCGAACTGATCTGTCTAGCACTAATACACGATACACCTCGTACCAAACGCACATGATCGCTCAAATCACCCACTTTTACCCAAACATAAACTATAAACTATATAATATTATTCAACTATATATTATTCAACTCATTGGACAGGGGCGTTTTGCTGACCCAGGCAAAGAACCATATACCACACACCTTTGCTTACCTCTGGCAATGCTACAGCGGATCAACCAGCCTCGCTTATAATGGTCAAGTGATACAATCCGCTGTTGGCTGTCAGCAAGGCGACCCTCTCGGACCGGCAATATTCAGTCTGGCAATACACCCCCACATCAAAAATTTGTCTTCAAAATTCAATATATGGTATTTAGACGACGGGACCTTGGGCGGAGACGCTACTTCTGTTTTATCAGATTTAGAAAAAATCACAAAATCGTTTAGTGATATTGGCTTACAGTTAAATTTTTCTAAATGCGAGTTGTATTTCAGCGAAAGGCTACCGGCAGAGTCTCGCCATGAACTAAATTCTAAATTTAATATTTTGGCTCCTAATATTAAAATTATTAACGACCAATCGCTCCGTCTACTAGGGGCCCCGGTGCTGGAAGCAGCTTTCCCCAAAATTGTAGAGGATCAAATATTAAAATTTCAGGAATCTTCCAGCCGC